>NW_008660146.1:0-13125 GCF_000695815.1 Acanthisitta chloris
GGCAACTAGCAGTAGGACAAGAGGGAATTGACTCAAGCTCTGCCAGGGTAGGTGTTGGTTGGACATTAGGAAGATATATTTTACAGAGAGAATGATCAGGCATTGGAATGTGCTGCCCAGGGATGTGGTGGATTCCCCATTCCTGGAGGTTTTCAAGATGAGGCTGGATGCGGCACTTAGTGCCATGGTCTGGTAAAGACAGTAGGGTTGGACTTGATGATCTTTGAGGTCTCTTCCAACCCCGCTGATTCTATGATTCTATTATAATATTCTCAGTTGCTGACATGATATCTCTTAGTTCTGTTTTGAACCTGTGCTGATTCTCAGTGAAAAGCCTGTTTCAACATATGGCAGTATGACTAGTCAAAATCCAAAATCCAAATGGCATGAAGCACCCTGTATGTCTTGCTAGTAAATTGTCCATACAAGATGGTGGAAACAGGGGAGCAAGGAGAACTACACTACAACATCTTGCTGATTCTTGCTTCTGAATGTCAACATCCTGCTGTGTTGAGCGGAGATAAATCACATGCAGCAGTCCAGTGCAACTTGGCAAAGGCCAGTCAGAAGTGGATTGCTTGAATATTTGGTGTCATATCTCTGAGCGAGTGGCCCCCAGCTCACAGGTCATATGGAATTCCAAGCTCAGCAGATCTGTGTGAAAGCAAGGTCTTTCCTTTTCATGTTCCTTGCTTTCCCAATGGAAGTTCATCTCATATCTTAATTATTCCACTTAAGTTAATAGATTTCAGACACTTACAAGGCTTTGAATGACTATAAATAGCACTTTCCTGTTATTTACTGTTATGAATCTAAATTTGTAAAACATCTTGTATTGTTAAAGTACTCGTATTTTCAGTTACAGATTAAAAGTTACACATTTGTAATACCAAGGTCTGATAACAAGTGTATGTGATTATAGAACACATTGCTTTCATAAAAACAAACCTCTACTAAATATTTCATGCCGATACAAAGTATATGATTATTTTAGTCTCAGTAGCAAATTTCCCCTTGAAGCATGTCTCTGTTTATTCACAGCAAATTGAGCATTCAGGAAATACTGGACTACTGGCGTAGGTTTTGTTTTCTGTAGGCAGGATCATATCAAGCAAAACATTTTATTTTTCCATTCTTTTTTTTTGTTTTTCCCCACACAGGAAGCAAGATACTCCTTTCAAAATATAGTCTTCTCTGAAAAGAAGTCCACAGATAGCTCACACGACTGTGAAGTGTACAATGAGGAATGAGAAACAAAAGAGATGAAGGGCATGAAGACATTGTCAGGCAAACCTCCTTTGTACCATGCACATGTATGCTACAGTTACTGTTGTCAAATTGTAAAGCTGCTTTGCTGATGATTTATAGATTACACTAAATTAAAGTACAGTGTTTTTCAGGAACTCTTTTATGTTATACCTTTATCATATCACATCATCATCAGTACAGGATGAATGTAAATATAATAGAATCCTCCTCTGTAGCATAGTCAAAACACAGTAGGAAGGCCTCAGAAAGCAATCATGATCTTTTAAAAACAATGTACAAAGTACAACAGCTGATTAGAGCTCTGCTCCTTATCCCACATTCTCCTCTATCATCTGACTTCTGAGTTACTCTATGAGCTTCTTATAGATGAAACCTTGATATATGTCACCATTAAACAGCAGGATATAAATGTGAATGATTATGTGCTGCTGCAGCATTAGAATACTCACTTGTTAGCTGAGATTGGTGTCTTCCCCATTGATGGCAGTTTTTAGCATTACTTCAGATACATCTGTCATGTCTTCCTCAATGCAGGCAAATTGAACAAATGGGGTACTGTGCTTCCACAAGATGATTAGGTAGAAGCCTCAGTAAGAATAGTCTGCATAGACAGAGTCGGACAGTTGAATGACACTTACACAGCTGGAACATGTTGAGTAGAGTGTGTGGAGTAAACAGCACTGCCAATTTATAACTGTTGAGGCCTGTGTCTATTTTTTTCTACAATCATTTTTTTTTCTTTCTAGAATTTTCCATCTTTGACATAAAGACTAATGTGGTCACAGATTTGCTATCATCCTTGCAGATTCCTGGATAAAGACAAATCTTTTGTATGAAGCACAATCCTGTATGACAGAGGATATGACTGCTTCCAGTATCTTTTTCAGCATGATTCTATTGGTTGCCTTCAATATATTTCCCCTTCTTCAGTCTCTTCTAGAGTTTTTTGTTCTGCTGTGGAATTTAGTAGAAAAAGGGTAGTACTTCATTGCTTTGCTTTGAATAATAGCACACAGAGTCTGCAGAGCATTATAGGCGGCACTACTCTCCACAATCCCTGACCAAATCTAATATCATATGAAGAAATGCAAGTTAATTAAAAGCGAAACTAATTAAATAAATTTAGCTTAATTTTCAACACTGTAAAAGACACTATACTTTGAATCCATAGAGGAAAGTAATTCTGCAATCAAGAAACAGACTTTTATACATCAGGTTAAAAGGCCCAGATCTTTTAATTTTGCTTGTATAAAATTTGCACTGAAATTTATGAAGTAAAGCAAGAACCATGAGCTTCAGACTCCACACATAAACCTCTGTTAATTACAGAAGCTCAATTTGCAAGTTACCCTAGAGCAACTGCAAATTAGGGTAAATGGTTACAGTCTGTCTTGTGAAACAAAATGTTAATCAACCGATTCAGTAAAAATGGCAAAGCATAATGCGACACATCTAATCTAAACAACATATCTAACTACTTTTTTTGTAACAGCTGAAGATGATTTGTGTAATTACTGAAATAACTTTCAGTATATTTCAGTTATGTGTTACACAATAACTGAAATAACTATAACTAAGATGTTATAGTAAATAATTGCATCATCTTACCTGGAGATCATAACTGTTAATAATGTATATTTCTAGATAACATATTTACTTCAATAAAATTTTGTCTTAGCTATCCTTTTATAGAACACCTCATTTGAAGGGGAACCTAGAACAACTAATTAAGGTGAAGTGCAGGTCTTGCACTTGGGTCTCAGCAACCCTCTTCAGCACTAAAGGTTGAGGCACGAGTGGTTCAAGGCTTGTTTGTCGGAAAGGGACTTGAGGATGCTGGTTGACAAGCTGCTCTATGTAAGACAACAGTATGCTGAAGTGTCCAAGAATGCCAACAGGGTCTTGGTCAGTACCAAGAAAAATGAGGCTAGCAGGACTAGAGAAGTTATCATCCCCCTTTTCTAAGTATTGATGAGACCACACCTCAAGTACTGTGCTCAGTTTTGGGACCCTCACTTTAAAAAGGACACTGAGGCACTGGAGCATGTCCAGCAAAGGGCAATGAGGCATAAAATTTCTAAAACAAGTCTTATAAGGAATGGCTGAGGGAATTGGGTTTATTTAGTCTTGAGAACAGTCAGATCTGGAGTGACCTCATCACTCTGTACAGCTACCTGACAGGGAGTTGTTGAGAGTGGGGGATGATCTCTTCTGCCATGCCTGCGGTGAGAGAACTAGAGGGAATGGCCATAAGCTGAGCCACGAGAGATTCAGTGTAGATAGTAAAAAAAATTTTTTTTGCTGTTAGGGTG
Source organism: Acanthisitta chloris (assembly GCF_000695815.1). Lineage (NCBI taxonomy): Eukaryota > Metazoa > Chordata > Aves > Passeriformes > Acanthisittidae > Acanthisitta > Acanthisitta chloris. The sequence continues at coordinate 3,582 of NW_008660146.1, forward strand.
GTCAGGCATTGCCCAGGGAGGTGATGGAGTCACCATCCCTGGTGGTGTTTAAGAGTCTTCTGGACCTGGCACAGTTACAGTTGGACTTGATGTTCTCAAAGGTCTCTTCCAACCTTAATGATTCCATGATTCTAACAAAATTTGCTGTAGATTTTACTAAATCCTGGTGCAATCATAAGTGCTTTTATCTAATACTGAATATATTTGCTAGATGTTATATCATACCATTACAATTCATTAGAGGTGATTGAGCAGAAACTGACAGTCTTGTATCTGCTATACATTCACGGGTATTCTTACAGTGTAGAGAATACAATAAAGACAAGTGTCCATTTGCATTGGCCATCTGGTAAAACCTAGAAACAAGCCAAATCCCACAAAATCGTTTTCCTCTGAGGATGAAGAAAGGAGACAAAGGATGTTGCTCTGACCTGAATTAAACAAAATGTTTTTGCTTGCTCTAATTTTACTTCATGTTACTCTTTTTAAAAAATAATCTTGAAGAGACATTACATATTGATTACCACAAGCGAGGCAATCATTAAGCAGAACCATTAAAAGAAACAAGGAATAAACATGTAGGCAAGAAAACCTGGAAGATATTCCTACCTGGCATGTCGGCCCATTATAATATATTGTCCCAGATCTGACATAACACTTGTGGCCCATGCCAGAGCTGGGAACTGAAGAGTAAGTAGACCTCAGCTTTCCAGCACAAAGGGCAATTTACTTCAGCTTATGAAGAAAGACCAATAGAAGTCAGCAACTTAGTGAGTCAAATGAGTAAGCAGTCGATTTTCTGATTTAGGTGACAGCATGCTACATGAAATGAATAGTTCTGTACAGAACCAACAAATAGCCTTACAAAGCAGTTGCAAAGAAAAATAAAAACCAAACCCCAAACCAAATGACAAAACAAAACATTCACAGTTTCTGTAATCATGAATTACACATTAGGAGAGTGAAATATTGCTTTAGAATAAGGCCATCTTGACAGCAGGACTGACACCTCACTGTAAGATTAAAAATATGAAAGCTCAGTGGGTACCAACTAACATGACAATGTCAGACTCATAATATCTTTCAGGAAGAAATTAAGTATAGTTGTAAATATGTAAATAAATAGGACTCTAGAATACAAGACCTATTAGAATTAGCTTATCGTTTCCTTTCATACTAGATTCCACCTTGGATATAAAACAGATTACTGCTGAAACTGATATATGTGTTTCTATAGAAAGCCTCATCTTGTGCAAACCACTATTTAAAAATAAACTACTGTGTTGCTGGTTGCATGTTGCTTAGCTTGTGCCCCAGGTGACTCCTTTTTGGATTGTCACCTGTTTGTGTGCTCACTGTAATACTGCAATTGAACTTGTACTCTGGTATCCATACAGAGAGATTTCCCTAGGGTTATTGTTTAATTTGTAAGATGTCTTCATTTTCCATGTTTAATTAAGTAATTCTTGTAATAGTTAAAACTCATGTTTAAAAAAATGAAATAAAAATGCTAGACAGCATTAAACATGATTTAGAGGAGGTAGAAGCTTTTATACTGTCACCATGAATAATAGAAATCCAGAGTGCTTGCACATTGCACAAATGTTCTTCCAGTAGATTTTCTAAACTGCAACCATATGCTTGCAATACAAAAATATCACAGGGAGCACTGTCCTACTTATTACAGCAAAAACAGTGGGTTTTAGATCTTCTTAGTTAGGCAGCAATATGATGCAGTTAAATCAGCAAAGCATTCTCTAGAATATAAGATCCTTGTAAAATTAAATAGTTGCATTGTTCTCTGACACTTCTGATGTATATTCTGCCTAGTAACAGGGACCCAAAAAGGTTCCCATGGAGAATAGGGGTTACAGAGAAAATCCGAAGTAAGGGGAAAATGTGAAAATAGGCTTTATCTTTGCTGGTTTTAAAGTGATGAAGAGAAAAATAATGAGAAAGGAATGATCGCATGATTTTAAATACATAAAATTATAAAAGCCTTGTGTGCAGAGCAAGTCAGGAGATTATTGGAGGATGGTACAGTGACAGCTGTTTCAGCTTTATTATATAGCAGAAGTAAACCTGTTGCCTCGTGAAATGCCCCTTTTGTATTTCTAGCACTAACTATCAGCAATTACAGTATGATACTAGAACATATGGCAATGTAATTGAAGGTGTGGCAAGAAATCAGAGTTAGGCACTTAGGGCCATATGTTCCCCTCTATAAGCAAAGTGGAGGGAAGCAGATGGGAATGAGTTACAGTGAGGCACAAAGGGCTGGCATAGTCCACCCAGAAGGCGAAGGTAGCTAAGTCACACTTTGGTGAGCCTTTAGGAATGAGCAGAAATCAATCGGTGAACAAAAGAGAGCTAGCTGAGTGAAAACATGTAGCTGCTATGCCAGTCTCTTTCCAGTCACTATTCTCATAGACCAGCACTGCGCAAATAAACCAGGGTGAATGACAACGAGGCATCAAGTAGTCAGGAATACTGTTCAACTCTTATGGGTCATGAGTCCTTCTCCCCCTGCCCTGACATCAGACTGCTGTGAGGTATATTTTCAACCACTTGTTCAGATTTGTGGTTTCTGTTCGTTTAGTTGTCTTCGGGAGATATTGCATCAGTGTTTAAATCCGGCAATTTTCAGGATGATTTTGGCAGCAATTTCTCATTTTGGAAATTGAGATAAAACAGTATGTTCCACTTAATTATTATCTTCCTTCTTCACTATCTTTCTTGTTTTTAAAATGGACATAAAGCCTACTTTCAAGCTGGAATGGCAAAAACTTGCACCAAACTTACATTAAACTATTGACTAAGCATATATGTGAGAGGTGTGGGAAAGCTAATTCATGATTATGTTTTGATTTCAGAGTGCTATCTAAAGAAAAATATAAAATGAAATATGTTAGTGTTTTCTTCTGTATAACCTCTTTTCCCCAAGAACAGTCTTTGGGAGTAATCAATATGTGACCAATAAGTCAGGTTTCAGTCAGCAATTGATTTTAGATCATTATCTCTATCCAGTATCACTTGGTATCTATGCCTTCAGAAAATCAATAGCACAGTAAGTATCTTCAATATAGGACTCACTATCATATACACAATGCATAGAATCCTATACTAAGTATTCATTATTCTGATTAACACTGGAAACAGTGTGCTGTGGTGGGTTTTTTTCCATAGTGAGAGCTAATCTGTCTTCTGTGGGAAAAACAAAAATGTTTTTCTTTACTCACTGAAGAAAATACATTAAGAATATGGTTCCAATGCTAAAACGTGAATTTCAACATTACCCTTCATCCTGCAGCTGCAGAAACAAGGTTATAATTTGCCATTATTCAACACTGCAATTAAGAAGTTAAGTATTAATAAGACAATTAAGAAATCATAAGCCAAAGGGAAAAAGATTGAATTTTAAATTCGTGCATACCATTGTTGAGTGGTTTGGGGTTTTTTCACATTTCAGTGAAATCTTTCACTTAGTGTTAGGCATAAAGGACTGAGCTTGTTATACTTCAGCAGGGGGCAGCATGGTATTCAGTTTTCTTCTCAATTTCCAGGTTTGATGTATTAACAATGTGATTTACTAATTAGCACAGAGCATTGCTGGTTACATACTGTTATGTAAACTCCATTCCTATCAAAACAGGCACAGAAGTGCTAGTTCCGTGAATGATCTGCAGGACTTGGCATATATACAAGACATCAGTAAAGTATCAAAGAGGAAAAAAAATTAATCATTATTCACAAAGTTTGTGGTATGTAGTGTAGGTTAGGACCTCATTTTTTAATCAGTCCTCAGCCATTAGTACATATGCTCTTCAGATAATAAACATCAGATTACTACTAGTCTCCTTGATGTGCTGCAGACATGAAGATGTCACAGTGATAAAATGATGCTTGTAAAGTCTGTGCTTTACAAAGCTGTTCCAGGGTCTTTGTATTGTACAGTTTCCAGCCCAAATGCTCACACTGGAATCTGTTTTGCTACAGAATGTTGCATCATTAAGCATTGGGTCTAAATACATGGTTTTGTACTAGGTAATTCTGGCAATTGGGAATATTTATATTTAGCATTGGTCCTCTGAAGGTCAAAAGTGAGCATAATTAACCCCAAAGCCTTTTGTTTATAGATGTGCCTGTACGATCGATAGATTTGTTATGAAGGTGTGCTAGGCACTTGCAGTATCCTGCATAATTGATTCTGCAGTTGATCTAAAGTGCTCTGATCTGTCTTGCTTGTTTGTTTAGGTTTTTGTGGGTTTTTTGGTTGGTTGGGGCTTTTTTAAAGCTCAGTACCATGAATGAGAGGATTCCAGTTAATGCACAAGAATGTGTTTTACCGTGTAATTTCCCTGCCATTCTAAATAGATGTTTTATCCTTATTACAGTATAAATTAAGGAGAGCAGAAGGAAAATTGATTATTAAATTCCCTTAAAGGAATGAGCAGAATTAATGATATCACAGCTTTCTGATGAGGATGGGTAGTTTCTTAAACCAAACAGAAAAATAGCTCTAACTGTTAATCAATTACACCTGGATTAAGAGATATTACTAGCAATTAATGGCCATGGAGCTTCAAAATCAATGATGCTTGCCAAATAAATAATGAGACCCATAGCATTTCCACTGTGCAGCTACTATAACCTCAAAATATTGGCTGGAAAAAGAAAATCCCTCATGGAAAGTGAGGAAGTCTAATTGGATGCTGAAAAATATTAGGCTATAATATCCAGAAGAGAGAATGGTCCAAACATTCCTGAGCTCTAAAGATTAATTAAGAATGTGCTTCTGCATAATTTTCATATTGCAAGGGGGAAAACTATACATTTTCCTTTTGGTTAATTAATAGTATTTAAAGTGGGTCATGTTGTGATTTTGTATGATGTGAAATATGCAGATTTTCAAGGTTTCAACATTAAATCAGGTGATATTCAGCAATTTTGCTTTGATAGTCTAAGTTTATTCGTACCCGAAACTCAAAGCAAGAGCTGGGGGTGTGGGGCAAATAGCGGGTATGTGCTACAAATCTACATGAGTGAAACTGAATAAAATATTTGTGCAGAACTTACAAAAGCCAGATTTTAAGCTTTGCTGTGATCTAGAAACAGAAAAAAAAAGCATAAAATTAAGCAGTTAGATGCTTGCTAAGACATCTCAAAATCAACCTAATTTTAGGAGGGTAGAACATGTACTGATATTTATTTCCATATTCAGCACCTTTGAAAACAAGTCTTCTTTTACAGTAATAATGTACCTAAATATCATTTTTCTCCATGGCTGGTATATTTAGGTTTGTGAATCTTCGCGGTTTCCTTTTCTGAAAATGTACGCTGTCAGGGAAGATTTCACTCATAATAGTCAAATGTGTCAACAAAAATGCAGCTCAAGTCTGTGAAAAATTGCAAAGCATTTGCAGGAGTGATTGCTAAGTATTTGATTAAATTCCTTAGTTGCAGATTACATACAAATCCCTCATTGCATCAATCTCTCAGCACAGTGTTTTCACATGACTCTCAACATACTTAATGGTCTTTAAATAGAAGCAATATCACACCTAGGAGACAGACACTTGCTGTGCAGCCTGGTGCATGCACCACTGAGGATCAGGAAGAAACTTCATTTGGGAAAGTCCAGCAGAGGAATGCAGGCACAGTCTGCATGCATACAGTAACTCCTTGATGATTTGGTAAAGGTACCAGGGAGAGCTAGGGGTTAAGTATAAAGCTTGGAGAAAATTGCAAATAAAATCGAGTAAATGACCCACTGAGAGTTATAAATGCTCTGGGTGAAAGCCACCACAAACCAAGGCAGAAATCTGCAGGACTAGGGTATGTGATGCTGAACATAAAATTATTGAATTCCTTTGGCCTAGTACTTAACTATTTTCCAATAGATGGTATCTATTTAGAATCTGGATACAAAACCCAGTAGTGGGTGCAAATACATGCATGGCATACGCTGGCATACAAATAGATGAAGAAATGGTACTATGATAAACTACTCATACTTCTTGGTGTGATTAAGTCTTCCTTGGAAAACAGTCAAACTCTCCAGGCTCTACAGCTATAATGTCTAACACTTAAAATACTTTTTTTTTAATAAAGTCATAGAACATGAACTCCAAGAGTTCTTTAAAATTAATTGCATTTTTAAAACCAATTTGCAAGGAGAACATATGTTATGGTGTTACATTTTATTATATATTGGGGGAAAGTTAAAATTGTTTTATTAGTTCTCTGAGTAGCATTTGCTTTGGTCTTGCATAACCACTGATATATTGTACTGGTTCTATTTTTTCAAAATTCAAAAGAGAAAAAGAATCTAGAAATATGAAGATGCCAGAGCTTGTATGTATGGTTATACCACCAGAGAAGCCAGGTATGTGTGAGCAGGAATAAATGGAATGCTCCATATGCATCAATATTAAGAAACATTTTGAAGTCAAAGAAACTGTGAATTTTGCAGTTCCTGAATTCATTCTTAGCTTAGTTGCAACTCTTCTCTTCTTACTAAGAACAAAAAGTGGTTCTGAATACAGTTTCAGTAAGATCTTTTCAACTTGAAATAATTACTTGAGAGGGGAAGGATGTGGCTATGGAAAAATGTGCACATCCATTACCAAAGATATTTTGTCTCCTGTAGCTGTTGCATTGTATTCACCTTTCTAATTCATTGCATATGAATGGATACATGGATACATTAGGAAATTTATAGTCCTGAAAGTAGAATGCATTTGGCTATAATAAAGACACTCTGGAAACCTCTACTCAGTCCATGGAAGGGAAAAGAAGAAGAAAATGGTGACCTTTCCAAATTCAGTTATTTATGGTTACCCTTTTTGTGCCTGAGTTTTCTCTTGTTGTTCAGGAGCCCCAATCACACAAACTTCAAATTAGCAACGTTCAGAATTAACCAAAGGTCAGTAAAAACCTTCAACATCCATGAACACTGTAAACTGATCTTTTAGCTCTGCATCCTTTTGTCATGAATTACTGTATCTGAATCTTAAAAAAGAACATTTGTTTGTGCATTAAGTGAAAATTTTCCTAACATTTTCCAATAGTATAGAAACAAGGTGACTTTAATTTTACCTAGTAGCATAATTTGCCCCTCTGCATCTTCCATGTTTATCCCCTCTAGTGGCCAAATTCTTTTTCTATAAGTATATTTAAATTCAATAAGACTATTCAAAGTGACTTAGAATACACAAATTAATAAATTACCTAACAGAGGAAACATAGCAGCAGACCTTAAAGTCAGTGCAAAAGTACTTTCACAACTGCAGGACTTACAAAATATGCTGGACATATATTTATGAGACAAAAAAATGTTCTCCAATATTTTACTTCTATAAAGCAACAGAGATACAGACTAATATGTTTTCTTCCCTGCCTTTTCTCATTATCTTTTTGCATCCTATTGAATCTATGTAGAATCTTTTAGAGGTTTGCTAAGCCAGCCTGCAGGGTCACCATCAGATATTACATCCAGAATTTTGAAAGGCTTATTCTTAAATTATTTTTTTTTTTAATCTTTCCTTTATTTGGTCTCTCTATGTCTTCAGACAAAGCCACAGGTCCACTGTCTAACACTATGTCTTTGTCAAAGTTGAATTCATAATTTGGATATAAAATTCTTAAAGAAGGCCAGGATAACCAGGGAAACACTTCACAGATGGAGGCTGAGGTATCCAGCACATTGTAATATACCTGATAACTGGCCCTGTACGGTACAAAAATATGTAATACGTTGTCTGCAACAGCAGTCTTTGGTGAAAAATGCTTGATATTTATATCTTGTAATAGACATATGTATGACATTTCATTAGGTTTCTAATCTTTACAATTTTATTGTTCTTCAGCATAGCCCATTATCAGGTTTCTTCCAGAGCTTGGTCTGCTGTTTTAGTTTGAGGAGTCCCTTGTCTTCTACTCTGATTTTTTTTCTTCTTCCCAGTATCTGTTTAGCAAAAAGTTAACAGGGTATCTTAAAATGGTTTTGACTTCATGCCATCTATATTTTCTTTATTCCTCCCATTTTTCTTTCAATATTGCATAGTCGATCTGAGTATTTTTATGGTCGTTAGGAGACTTGTGGTCCATTTATCAATATTTTGAGCACAAATCAAAGGATGGCAAAGACTTTCTTATTCACATCCATCAGTCCATGGCTTGGCATATGAGACTGTGTCCTATGCAGCTCTGAGATTATGTCAGTGTGGTTTGGTTTGTTAAAGAACTGCTCAGTAACCCAGTCAGTTTGACAACTGTGTTCTTCCACACGGGTAGGGAAAAGGATGTACATAATGGGCAAATCTTTATTCACAGACTGAGATGTGTATCTTAAATTCTCTGCATGGTGTTCTCCAAAAGAGTTATTGATAACATGTTTTAATTGCTTCTCCACCAACTGTAAACTAGATGTGCAATAAACACAATGCATCTCAACAAAATTTGAGGAAAACAATGTTTAGCAAGGTAGTCATAAGAAATAATAGACTACCAAAAAAGAGTAAAAGAAAAAGCACCTTCTTTCTCATCTGATATGCATCATGTCACAACTTCTCATATCCCTGAGCTGATTTTTATTTTGAAGGACAAGCTGTGATTGAATCCATTGAGCCAAGCAAACTCACTTTCTTTTTGCTGCTGAAGACATTAGGAAGTTTTTGTTTAAAGGAATGCACAGTATTCATCAATTATAGGCATTATGCATACCAGTGTGTACAATCAAAACCTTTCAGACATTGCATGTATAAGAAATTAATTATATTGGAAACCTTAGTATGCTTCCGTTCCTGGAAGCACTATGTGCCTTCCAGGTTAACAGGACAGGAGCACAGGCAGTGTTTGTCTCAGTTCCTGTAGTAGAAGGGATGGATGAGGAGAGGAGTAGGAAAACCCACCTTATCAATAGGTGGCTAAAGGATTGGTGCTACCAGCAGAATTTTGGCTTTTTTGACCATGGGGCATATTCTGCGTTACCAAGCCTGCTAGAGTCAGGTGGGCTTCATCTCTATAGCAAGGGAAAAAGCACTCTAGCCCATCAGTTGGCAGGGGGGATCAGGATGGCTTTAAACTAGGATTGAAGGGGGGTGGGGTGGAAACCATGCTTCTTAGAGATGAGTGTCAAGGTGGGAAGTCAGAGTTAGGAGCTAAATCATCATCCCAGCTGAAGTGCATGTACACTAATGCATGTAGTATGGGTAACAAACACGAGGAGCTGGAGGCCATTGTACAGCAGGAAGGTTATGATGTAGTTGCCATCACAGAAATGTAGTGGAATGACTCGCATGACTGGAGTGCTGCCATGGATGGTTACAAGCTCTTCAGAAGGGATAGGCAAGGTAGGAGGGGTGGAGGGGTGGCTCTATATGTCAGAGTCTCTTGACTCTGTAGAGCTTGAGATGAGTAAAAAAGGTTGAGTGCCTGTGGGTCAGAATCGGGGGAAGGGCCAACAAGGCTGAAATATTGGTGGGAGTCTGTTACAGACCACCCAATCAGGATGATGAGGGTGATGATTTATTCTACAGGCAGC
>NW_008660147.1:0-2904 GCF_000695815.1 Acanthisitta chloris
TTCTCCGCCCCTTTTGCCCGGCTGGTCCCAGTCCCACGGACTTTTCACGCTTCTGCCACCCCCTGAAACTCCCTCCCAGATCCTCCACGAACTCCCACCCCGCGTGTCCCGTCCCCATTCCCCTCCCAGCTCAGCCCCGGGGGTGGGATGACGTCTGGGGGATCTCGCTGCTTCGGGTTGGAGGGATAAAACTTCTCCCAACTGCTTTCCCATGGCTCCTCCTATGGATCACCTTGGAGCGGTGCATCCCTTCCCTCTGCTTCTGGAGCTCTGAGAGCTGATGAGCCTCAGATGCTGAGAGCACTCTGCATCGTAGAGTTAATGTTCCCTCCCTGCCAGCTCTCCCTATTAACGCTGGGATCTTGTGGGTGGTGCAAAACCCAGTAATTATCCCTTTTTTTACTATAAATGATGGAATTCTCCTCCCCAGCCAGTACGGAATGTACACAGTGTGAATCCCTGGGAACGCTTGGGTTAAGTTCCTGTGGGTGAAATCTCTCTCCTGAGTGCAGGGAGGGCAGGAGGAGCTGATGGCACAGAGCAGGAGCTGGGATTTGCTGTGGTTGGATCCTCTGGATGGAGGAGAGGTGGGATGTTGGGGATGAGGTGCCCAGGGAGTGCTGGCCATCCCACACAGGGTGATGCAGCGATTCAGATGAGCTTGAATCCAGCAAGGAGTCAACACCTCCAGGCTATGAAGGGGCTGTCATGGACCTTTGCCCACTCAAGAGCTTCCTGAGGTGTGCAGGGCTCAGATCCCATGGGAGAGCATGTCCCTTACTCAGGCACACGGGCTCAGCTCGCTGCGTGGCAGCTAAAATATATATAAATATATGTATTCTATATATTTAGCATCCCTTCTCTGGGTAACCGTGGCAACGGGGTTTATTTTGCTTAAACCTGGCCTGGCATGTGATGTGGTTGGGAAGGAACAGCCAAGGGGAGATGGAGGGATGAAGTTCTCCGTGCTGGGAGCTGGGGAGGAGCCTTGGCACGGGATGTGGCATGGGATGCTCTTGGGGGAGGCTTCACTGTGTCCCTCCAAAGAGCCTCACTGGGGACAGTCACCAGCTTTTCCAGGGCCTGGCAGGGCTGTGTCCCATTCCATTTGCTCCTGCTTTTGCAGCTAGGAATGGGAAGCTTTGTTTTGGGGGTCCAACTCCCTGTTTTCTGCTGGGCCTCCCAGGACACCCCTGAACGCTGCTCCCTGGCTCATGCATGGTCCAGTTTGCCCAATCCAGGTACTGTGGGAAGAGATGGTGCTTCTCCTGCTGCCTGGAGCTGTGTGCCCTCCCCTGGAGGAGCAGGAAAGCATCCTGAGGCAGAGACAGGACCCTCCTTGCCTCCATCTGAAGCCCCAGAGCCCAGGGCAGTAAGGTGCTGCTTTTTTTCCAGGCCCACAATGAGATGTTTATTAAGCTATAGTTGCACCTAGATTGTTTTTTTTCCAGTGGGTTTAATCTCTCACCGCAGGAAAAGAGCACAAACCACCCTTGCACTATCTTTGATAGTATCATTGCACTTCCAGCCCCTTGTCCCAGCCCCTAGCCACTCATCCCAGGACACAGCAGGCTGCCTATCCATGCATTGGAAGGCACCAGTTTGAGCCCAAAATCCCAATGTTTTACTGGAAAACTCTATTCCTCCTGCTTTGCTGCCACTGTTTCCTTTCCGTGTCTCCCTAAGGTATATATATTCGCTCCCCGTTTTTTCCTTCCCACCCTTCCCATGCCAAGCCGTGGCAGCCCCGGGGTGTCCCCACGCGTGTCCCCTGGCAGTGCCACTCGGGCGGCGGCAGGTGGCGGCAGCAGCTCGGCGGTGGCACCGAGACCGCGGGGATGGGCACGGGCAGAGCTGAGCTCCCAAAAACTTTATTGGAGAAGAGCAGTGGAGCCCCCTGTGCTCCCTCCATCCCGCACATCCAGAAGGGGTTGCAGTCCCCTCCACTTTTCCCTGGGTTTGCTCCTGGCTGGTTGATCCCTTAGGGATGTCCCTACCTGGATCTATCCTAGGGCTTCTCTGTGCCCTCTCCCTGGGGACTCACACACTCTTTGCCATGGGGTGGGCACCCCCAGCTGTGGGGCAGAGGCACTTTGTACCGTTCCTGTGTAAAGCAGTGTGGGTGTTGGGCTTGGGAAGCATCACCCTCTCCCAAATGTCACAAAAACTAGGATTTGAGTGATTTTTCATCCTCCTTGGGGAGACACTGCACTCCTAAGGCACATAATGAAGGGGTAGGAGGGAGCCCCATCCTCCTGGAGGGCATCTAGACTATGGGGATGCCAAGGTGTGCTGGATCCTGGGAAAGGCCAGTAGTCCACATCCCACTCCTCCCAATCATCAGCCAAGTGGGACATCTCCCTGCCCTGCTCCCCCACACCCCAATAATTTAAGGCACAATCCATCTGGTGGGGGGCAAAGACAAGCCAGGAGGGAGCCCTGCTGTGCCCCCACCCCTTGTCCTGGCAGGAGTACCGAGCCATGGGGCGAAGGAAGCAGTTCCACCCCTCGAGTCCATCCTTGGGATGGGAGCTGGGGTTGGGTGGGGGATCCCCAAGCCCCTCCCCATCCCTTCAGTAAAAAACACGATGGACAGCCCCCGCAGCTCGCTCAGCTTAGCCTCGTTCTCCCTCTCCCGCTGCTCATCGCTCAGCCCGGGACGGTCGATCTGTGCCGTCAGGTCCCCAAAAATCTTGTGCATCTCCGTGTAGTAGACAACCTGTTGGAGAAGGGGAGGGGGTGAGAGGGATGGGGAGGGGTCTCTTCCCCACCCCCGTGGGTGCCTCGAGGTGCGGCGCTGCCCTCTCCGGAGTGTTGCTGTGTCTAAAATAGCTCCCTCCCATGTGGCGATGCCACCCCCTTGGATTATTACAACTCAACACATTTTAATAACACGCTGCCCTT
>NW_008660148.1:0-448 GCF_000695815.1 Acanthisitta chloris
GTGGCTGTGTTTGGGGTGGACTCTCAGGAGTGTACTCAAAACTCTCCTGTGTGGTCCCAAGTGAAACTTTTTGATGCTGGTGAAGACTAGACCCCAGCTCTGTGCTGAAGGTGAAAAGAAACATCTTTGAAGCACTCTTAGACTTGAGTCTCTGTAAGAGCTCCTGTCACAATTATTAGACTCAGCACATACTCATTGCTATTCAGTTCAAATTTACCAGCTTGCAGAAGAAAAGTCACAGGAATCTTTCATCAGAATAATGTTTGCTTCCTTCAGAAATGGCACTGGATTATCTGTTAGCTCTTAGGAGGCTGTTCTGAAAGTTGAAATGGAGATGACAAAGGGAAGTTCTGGCTGCTTCTTTGGAAATTTGTTTAGTCTTTGTTATTTTGAAATAGCTAATTCTTTAATAATAAATTCTTTATTATTTTTTAAACTTTTGCAACTA
>NW_008660149.1:0-212 GCF_000695815.1 Acanthisitta chloris
TCCCCAGGACATCCAGAGGCTCCTGATCCATATCACCCGCAATTCCCTGGGACATCCAAGAGCTCCTGATCCCTGTCACCCCTAGTTCCCCAAGACATCCAGGGGCTCTGGCTCTGTTTCACCCCAGCAGAGCCAGAACCAACCCCCAACCCAGAGCAGGAGCACCCCGAGGTGTCACAGTGTCACTCGGGGGGTACTGGGGACCTCCTTCC
>NW_008660150.1:0-17380 GCF_000695815.1 Acanthisitta chloris
CACGTGTGTACGTATGTTACTCCTTTGTAGTCCCTTAGTCACAGCAAGGTTCAGTTCCCTGAGAAGTGTTTGCTCTGAAGAGTTTGCCCCTTGATGCCTGTGAGCAGTCAGCCCCAGGGACATTACACACTCATGCTCTCAGAATCACTCTTGCTGGGCAGGTCACCTTTCTCTGCTTGCCAGGGACAGACCCTCTACATCTGCCTCCATTAGCTGTGGGGCAAAGGCTGGCAGGTCATTGCTCAGCATCTGCACCACAGGCATGCCCTCTGGGGACACTTGCCTTCTCACCAGGGGAAGTCTTTTGCAGGGCAAGGAAAAGCATCTTCACAGGAAGCAGGCAGCTGAAGCCAGCAGCCCAGCAGCAGTTCCAGCTGAGCTGCCTGGCTCACATGAATTAATCTACCCCTTTTAAAACATTCACACGCTGATCTGATTTTGACTGCTCCCTGCACCCAAGCAGCTTTACAGCTTGGTGTGGTTTAAAGGGAAATTCCAATGGCACTTTCTCTGCAGATTCAGTTTATCCCAGTGCTGGCACTCAGACCACCTGATGTGCATGTTATGTTTGTTTATTTTGCTGATACCCTGAGAAGGTCGTTGGCAGTCTGTTTCCTGCTCTCTGGATACATATGCTGCTGCAATTACTCTGCTCAATGTACAGTATGCAGGAAATGTAAAGTTCAGGAAACAAAACAAATGCACACTATTTGTGAATTGGAAAATATTTTGTTCTTCATTCTATATTGTATTACTCCCATGCAGCAGGTGTAAAGGGGCCATCAAGCATCCCTGTGAGAAGCCTAGCCTGACCTGACTGCAGTGCTCACAACAGGAATCTAAGGGTCTGACCCTGAGCCCTGAAGCTGCATGTTTGTCAGGGTTTGGTGTTCCCAGTTTGAACCTGCAGCTGCAGAATCACTCCTTTTCCAGTCTGGCTTTGCAAGTTTGGCTTGGGGGCCTCTGCCGACTTCACTGCAAAATGCCTGAGCATTGGTTATCAAAATACTCAGCAGCCACGCTCACGGTGATGTGCTTTTTGGTTGTTGTGCTCCTGTGCATGGAGCTGAGAAAAGTAAACGAATGTGAAAATTGCTCATGAGGTATTCGTCCCTGGGAACCCTCAGTTTAGAAACTTATTCCCTCCCTTAAAGTAAGGCACAACCAAATAGATACTTTTATCTTGGATATGGGGACCATTCTGCCATGGTGCTGTGGGGACCTTACTGGGGCACACAGAAAACTTTGGGCCCAGGTCTGCAGCCTACCTGTGCAGCACCTATGCACACTGAGGAGATCAGAGGGTATGTTGTTCTTGCATACCCTATTTAGTCAGCTCTCTTGTAGCTGTAGCCCAGGTGGTGCTTTTGTAGCATTTAAGAGAAAGCATGTCTCATGATAAGAAGCTGGATTCAGGGAGCTTCTGTTGGGAATAAGAATATTTTAGCTGGAGAAATTAGCTTTCTGTCGTAATTTTGGGGGTGATTAGGTTTGGGGTGAATACCTAGGCTGTTTTACTGCAAAGAGAAGCCATTTAGCTTGCTACAGTGGTTCTAATCTCAGCTTCATTATCTAACTAATCTGCTAGGTTGCCTGGTTCTGGACTAGGATCTTATTTTTATGTTTGGATGTCCAAATCAAAGTGCATAAACAACAGTGAGTAAATAAAAATGTATCGGTATTTATCTATAAATAAATAGGGCATTTAATTTGAATTTGTATGTTGAGCTGTCCATGCATAGCCATCTGCTGGGATCATGCCTGCCTGAGTTGGAGAGTGAAGTACACGAGATATGGAGCTTCTGGGAATATACACACTCAGATACATTTATCAAGGCCCCTGACCACTATTCCAGAGAAATTCCCAGACCTGTGGAGTGTGAACGTCTTGAAATTTGGGGGAAAAAGGGATAGAATACCAAAGTTTGCCCATCAGAAAGTGCTACTCCAGCAGTGATGAGAGTCTGTGGTGACTCCAGTAAAATTAATGGAGTTGCAGTAATGCAAAACTGTTCTGAGATCAGCATCGAGCACTTTGCTTTTCTGGAAGTTATTAATCAAAGTTCTGACCTTTTCTCTGGGAAGTTTTATTTCTTTTTAACTCTGTTCATGGAGTTACCAGATGTGTTGTTACTGGGATTGTCTTAGCCATGCAAGGCATTCTTAGGGTCCCAGCTGATTTGCTGAAACCTGGATCTGTCCTGATTTCAATAAAACGCTGGGATTTCCCAAGGGTTTCCCCGGCTGTCTAGCAGCATGTCTATGTGGCTGAGCACAGCTTCTCCTTCTGCAGTAACCTCAATCCCCAGCTGCTGGTCACCTGAAACAGACAATCACTGCTCCCTTTAGGAGGAAAGGTATGTACTGTAACAGCAGGAGGTCAGAAATAGCAGCAGTTTCAAACCTGACATGTAGGGGGAAATGTCTTCATCCTTGCTTGCTGGCACTCACAGAAGGGCTGTGAAAGGAGCAGACCGAGTACACTCACTGTGGAAGGAGTGAGGAAAAGAGAAGAAGCAGAAAACCCAGGAGAAGCAAAGCTAGTAGGATAGAAAATGAAGTAGGACTGAAAGTGAAGGGTAAAAGGAATTACAGATTATATTTTGGGGGCTTTATCTCTACAGAGACATGGTAAGGTTTGAAAGAGATAAAGATCATTTCTATAAATGATCTGAACTGGCAACACAGGTTTAAAAGCTAAGTCCAGGATCTTCTGACACATCAAGGGAACTGATCTTTAAGCTTGATATGAGACTCAAGCCAGGAATGATTTTGCATTTCCTAATAAAAACTCACAGTGCCTGACATAGCATCCTACTCTTGTTAAAACAGCAGTAGAATTTTTAATGAGCAAGTGTTCAAGAAATTACTTTAATGCCCTGATATCACAGCACTCTTTAACACCATACATGGGACTGTGACTTTACAGCCTCCCTGGAGCAATGCATGGTGCTTAACCACCCCAGACCTGTGCAAGAAATGAGCTGCAGCTTGGTCACAGACCTGTGCCTCATCTTCTCATCACTGGGGTCTAGCAGAGAGCAAGTATCTCTTACCTCTTTACATGAAATAAGCTATTGCACCTCATTTTGCATTCTGACTGAGAATGCTCCAAGGTCAGAATATTATGCAGGCTTGAAACCTTTTATGTGTGAGATACCCCACATGCAGACAGCTCACTGGCCAGGTGCAGACAGACTGGCTTCCAGGTGCTCCTCATGAGCTCTTCCAGGTGACAAGACTCACCCCTCTGTTCCACCTCCATGCGGGTTGCTACATAAAATATGAAAATTAGGCCTGGTAGAGAACTTCTGTGGTCACCTTTTCCAGCTTCGGGAGCCTTCTTTCTTCCAGGTATGTGTTGTCAGAGATTTTTTTCCCTAGATGTTGGCTGTTGGGTCAAAGAAAAATATGGCCTATAGCACTGCAGCCAGGGAGTGCTCAGGTGGCTGAAGCAGCTTCACATCAGAGCTGCTGGCAGGGGACTTTCTCCCCTCTTGCTGCCAGCTTGACTATCTTGAGTCATAACTTGCCGGTCTGAAATTCTATGGCATAAACCTATTTTTCCAAAACCATTGTTTTAGGCTGAGGCTTATTCCATGACCTCCCTGGTCTTGGTTTTATTCGTCCTTCTGTGCTGGACGTCTTCTATGTACAGTTGCCTTTTGTCTTGCCATCCTGGATCTGTAGCTATCTCATATAACAAGAATTCCAACGCAACTTGGACATTGCCTTTTACCCTCATTTTATGTAGCTATTTTATAGCAAGGTAAAAATCCACTTGCACTGTGATCCCAGGTCTTTTGCTTTTATGTGAAAAGCAGACTGCTGGCTTTCACTGTGTCCTCTTTCAAAAAAGCTCCTTCTCTCTTCATGTGAAGTTATCATGTTTCCCAGTCCCTTCTGTCAATGCTGAGTAACTATCTAGTCCTCAGAAAAATGTTGCCATGTGATGGTCCATGCTGTCTGATAAGCAGCATACTTCTGTCTTTGAAACCAATCTCCGGGCTGTCTCTACTACTGATGTTACTTTTGTACACCTTCAAAGGAAGATGCATTGCACTTGAATCTTCATGTGAAGTTATCATGTTTCCCAGTCCCTTCTGTCAATGCTGAGTAACTATCTAGTCCTCAGAAAAATGTTGCCATGTGATGGTCCATGCTGTCTGATAAGCAGCATACTTCTGTCTTTGAAACCAATCTCCGGGCTGTCTCTACTACTGATGTTACTTTTGTACACCTTCAAAGGAAGATGCATTGCACTTGAATTCCCTCTTGGCACTGAATTTCATGAATGCTGCTGCAGGGCACAGTGGGCCTTGGCTGAGCAAAGGGTGTTAAGTGTTAGGTTATGACCCTTTACAGAATACAACATCAGGTCTCTGATCTTGCTTCTTGCTCTTATGTCCCTCAGAAGACCATCCTTGCAGGGATAAGAGCAGTGATATGCTTGTAACCATATAGTCCCTCTTACTCACAATGAAAAGCCACCTGTCAGCACTTCCCTAACTTTAGCTTTGGATTTTCTGAAGCTGTAGAATCTGAAAATTAGAAACTATGGCTTCATATTCCAATTTCTGTTTTCATGAGCAGCGTAGTGCAAACTTGTTTTAGATTGCCTCATATGGGACTCCAGCCCTAGGTGTGAAACACATACCACTCTCATGAGATAATTGCCAATCTCCTGGGATGACTGCCAGTAACCCTGGAGCAATGTTACTTTTCCCATTCAGCTGGAAGCACAGGGTTACCTTTTTGTATGAGTTGCTTTGAGTGACCTGATCAGCCCTGGGATTAGCTTCCATTGTGCCCTTTGGGGTCTTTTAGCAAAAATGTTGCTGCCTCTTGTGCCTTGGAACACAGCAACTTTGATCCCCGAGGGGAAAATGCTATTCTCTATGCTATTTTCAGAAAGGTTTGTGGAGATCAGAGCCAGGAGGAGGGTTTCTAGGGAATATTGATATCAAAACTGGATTCCCAGCCTCATGCATTGTGGACACTTATATGACTCCTAAATCTCAGTTTGAAACACCATGGAGTGTCTTCCCACATGTGATGACTTCAGGTCAGTGCCTACTTACTCTTTCTTTTATGTTTCCATCGAATGAGGTTCTGCATCTACTCTGGCTATACCACTGCTTCATGGCTCTCAGTCTTCTGTCTGTTGTGCAGACTCTGGAAAGATGAATGCCTCTTTCTGTATCCCAGTATTTCTTTCATAACCCCTGCTCTGGTGATTTCCTTAATACTTTCCGTTTTCTCAGGATGTTTTGATATCATAATCCTGAATTGCTTCTCTGTTGTCAGCTCCTTCTATCATTAGTTACAGCCTTGGTGGCTAGGAGTTGCTCTAATGAATGGTTCAGTTTACCCAGCAGGCTGGGCAGATGCCAGAGGTATTTGTGACCAGCCAGAGGTACTTGTGTAGTTACCAAAAGGTACAGCAGAGATTGCCTGAAGAGTTATTCTATCACAGTATGTCTGGGTTCACTTTTTAGCATCACTATTGGGAATGATTTGCCCCCAAACCCTATGGAGTAGTTTTATAATGACACCAGTTTTCTAACTGTGTAATGGTGCAAGTCTGGCATATCTGAACTCTTCCTTGTCACTGCTAGGCTGATATTTATAGTGGGAATAAAGATGTAACTCTGCCAGCTCTTTCCTTAGACACTCCATCATGGGTAACAGAGCTGCACGTTTCAGCAGGTTCAGGTTGCCAACAGGGATCTGTTTTTAACCTTAGTTTATTCAATGTGTCTGTCCTTGACATACATCTGTATATTCGGCAGCAAAGCTGGACAAGGACCTGTGTTCCTTTCCCTTTAGTGCTGAGAGTATCTGAGGTGAAACTACAGTCCTATCTGAGGCTTGTCCTGTTCTCCTATATCTCTTTTTATAAACCTCAAGTGATAACATCTCCTGTTTGGTGGGTTTCTCACAACAACCAGAATTTGCCCACTGGCCTCTAAGTGTTTTCCCTCAATGTGGCTAAGGTATGGTTATGTGTCTTCAGTCAGCTATTGCTGTTTATCTATGTTCATAGGGTTGCATTGCAGCTGACTCCACTTTCCAGCTGGAAGAAAATTGATTTAACAGCACACTTGCAAATATGGAAAGTTAAATGCTTAGATACCTCCTTCTGCAGCGTGTGTGTACTGATTATCTGTAACATCTGCTAAGAATCATAGAATCATAGAATCAACCAGGTTGGAAAAGATCTCAAAGATCATAGAGTCCAACCCTATCATTGTTACTAGACCATGGCACTAGGTGCCACATCCAGTCTTGTCTTGAAAACCTCCAGGGATGGTGAATCCACCACCTCCCTGGGCAGCCCATTCCAATACCAAATTACTCTCTGTAAAAAATCTCTTCTTAATATCCAATCTAAACCTTCCCTGGCAGAGCTTGAGTCTGTGCCCTCTTGTCCTACTGCTAGTTGCCTAGCAGAAGAGGCCAACCCCCACCTGACTCCAAACTCCTCTCAGGGAGTTGTAGAGGGTGATAAGGTCTCCCCTGAGCCTCCTCTTCTCCGGCCTCTCCTCATGGCACTTGTGCTCGAGTCCCTTCACCAGCCTCGTTGCTCTTCTCTGCACCTGCTCCAGCACCTCAATATCCTTCCTGAACTGAGGGGCCCAGAACTGCACACAGTACTCAAGGTGTGACGTCACCAGCACTGAGTCCAGGGGCAGAATCACCTCCCTGGTCCTGCTGACCACACTGTTCCTGATCCAGGCCAGGATGCCATTGGCCTTCTTGGCCACCTGAGCACACTGCTGGCTCATGTTCAGCTTTCTGTCTATCCTTACTCCCAGGTCCCTTTCTGCCTGGCTGCTCTCCAGCCACTCTGTCCCCAGCCTGTAGCACTGCATGAGATTGCCATGGCCAAAGTGCAGGACCAGCACTTGGCCTTGTTAAACCTCATCCCATTGGAATCAGCCCATCTCTCCAGCCTATCCAGGTCCCTCTGCAGAGCCCTTCTTCCTTCCAGCAGATCAACGCTCCCCCTCAACTTCGTGTTATCTGATGTACACCATACCTGCTGATGGTGCATTCAATCCTCTCATCTAAATCATCAGTAATGATATTAAAGAGCACTAGGCCCAGCACTGACCCCTGGGGAACATCACTAGTGACTGGCCACCAACTGGATGTGGCACCGTTCACCACCACTCTCTGGGCAATCCAGCCAGTTCTTTACCCAGCAGAGAGTGCCCCTCTCCACGCCGTGCGCTGCAGCTTTTCCAGGAGTGTGAAAAATGGGAGACGGTGTCAAAGGCTTTGCTGAAGTCCAGGTAGACTATATCCACAGCCTTCCCCTCACCCACCAGGCTGGTCACCTGATCATAAAAGGAGATCAGGTTGGTCAGACAGGACCTGCCCTTCCTAATCCCATGCTGGCTGGGTCTGATCCCTTGTCCATCCTGGAGGTGCTGTGTGATCACGCTTAGGATGATCTGCTCCATGACTTTGCCAGACACTGAGGTCAGGCTGGCAGGTCTGTAATTTCCTAGGTCCTCCTTGCAACCCTTTTGGTGGATTGGTGTAACATTCGCCAGCTTCCAGTCATCTGGGGCCTCCCCAATGAGCCAGGACTGTTGGTAAATGATGGATCCCAGTCTGACTGCAATCCTCAGAAATGCTCCTAACAACTGCTTAGAAACTGAGAGGATAACTGCAGAAAGACTGCACAAAAACCAAGACCACTGAAGGCCTGCACACATAAAATTCAGTGTAAGTGAACCCTGTGTATGTGGCGTCTTGTACAGCCCTTTGAATGTCTATGCTGTGCATGTTGATATGGCTAGTAAAATTAGAGATGGCATGAAACCATGAGTTGCAGTATACAACTTACGGTACATCTCTGTTATTGTTGCTGTTATACAGATCTCTGTAATTACTGTGTATCTCTGTACAGATATATCAAGTGTCCCATAGTCTTTGTTGTTGTTATTGTTGTTGTATCGTTTTGCCCTTACATCTGTTTGGGTTGGTTGTTTGTCATTTCTTTCAGCTGTCCTTGCTAGCTGGAAGATTTTCTCTGGATGAGACCCTTGTTCGTCTACAGTTCCCTGGTAATATTTGAATCTCATGTTTCACACAAAAGCACAGTCTTCATGAGGGAATCCAGATTCATGTGTGGATCCCATTATTCTCAGGCTGTAATACCAGTATCTATTCAGTCCTTGTGGTCTTAATGAGTAGGAAGAGGATTGGTAGGAGGTAGATGAGGGAAGAGTGTTGCCTTTGCATGGTCTCATTCCTCTTGGGGTGAGAGTCCACTAATGCCTTTCCCAGCTGCCACTAGGCTCTCAGGATTACTAACAGCAGCAGCCTCTCACGTGTGCCTTGTTCTTTTTCGGAAAGGAGATGCTTTGCTTTCTTTGTCTTATTTTCCATGATCCACTCTGTTTACAGATTCAGGTTACTCTTCTTCACGGCTTGAACAGTTATATCTGGCTAGAAATTAATCATTTTAGTGATCTGTCTTTCCATGCTAGCTGCTTGTCTCCTTCTTATGTACTGTATCATTCACCTTGTAAACGTGTTTTTATTTACTATTGGACTCACTGAAATAACAACCGCCACAGTATTTACTGTACTGTATACAAAATACAGAAGTATTTATGCTGGGAAGCTAGAGTGAATTAAAAGCATGCAGAAGAAAAGCAATTGGAATTTGCAGAAGTTTGTGCCTTTGATAATGCTTTTCTTTGAAAAACTCTATCTACAATATATAAAATAGAAACAGCATGTAAAATAGGCTTTTATTAAAACAATCGATCATAGAAGTGCTAGGCCTGAACAGACACAGCCTGGTTTCCAAGTGGTTCCTCTGACCCCTTCCCAGCCACACTCTACATGCTTTCCAACAATTTCCAGGAGGGTTGTGACCATCTTGCTGAATCACCTGCTGCCTACACCCTCGGTGGGATGGAAAAAAGCTGCTCTCTACATCATTGATGGGAAGGAGAGGGAGAGCTGCTGCTTTTCCCTGCTGCTTTGCTCAGGAGTGCCAAGAGAAGAGCCCTAGCTGACTGGAGAAAGGCAGGGCAATATAAGCAAGATGGAGCACTAGAAAAGGTGTAACTATCAATGGGAGTTTGAGGGCTTCTCTGTCCTGCTTTCCCCTTTAGGCATGGAGATACAAAGAGGCTGAAAGTTTAACCTTATAATACAGTGACATATTCATTTTGATACTTGCTCCTCATACTGGGAGATGTGTAAACCCCATAAATCTTTTCTGGTTTAGCTGTTTGTCACAGTAACTCTATGTAAGCTTTCTGTAGAACTGGTCAGTGACACCGTAAGTCCCCTGAAGGCAGCTGGAAAGCTCTTGTTTACCTGGCCAATGCAGAGCAAGAACAGTAGCAAGACTTTTTTATTTTTTTGCTTGTGTATGTTGCAACACTTAATATAGATTAATATTTACTCTGTTCTGTCCCTTCCATTGTATTATTGTTAAATACATAGTATCTGGTTATCCTGACTACACCATAACTGCAACCAAAACAGCATTAAGTGGTCTGAACAAGAAGTAATTTGATAGCTAAACACACAGGAGGGAAATGCACAAACCTTGAGTTAGCTCAAAATTTCTGCTAAAAAATAGGCATTTTGGATGGATTTAGATATAGGATTTTGCTTATTTGACACAACAATGCATCATGCTGCATTTGTAACATGCATTATAAAGGTACAACTGGCTGGGGGATAATGACTCTCTAAATTCACGATTTCCACTTTAATTACATTTTAGATTAATATTTGCTCCATGGAATTTGGGATCTTGGAGCAATTTTCTGGGATAATCTTAAGAAAACAGACCTTTTCAGTATAAAAAAACATCCTTTATCCAGACACTTCAATAAAGACCCACCTAGACAATCACTTTATTTTTCTAGCCTTTCTTTTCTGATGGAGTTTCTTGCGTCTGGGATACAAACATCCTTCATTGTTTATACTAAATATGGTCATAAGCAACAGGTTCATGTGGAATCAAGTTTTGTGACTAGATATGAGTACAGATCTGGGACATGATCTTCCCTTAGCTGGTGCCAATCAAAGATTTTTCTGGAAAGGGTGTATTTTTGTTAATGATGAAGTTCTTCAGTGATCAAAACAGGTAACTCATGGCCACATTCTCAAACTGCTTCAATATGAATCCAAATTTCAGGTTTCTGGTTTGTGACTTCTGCTTACAAACTGAAAGTTTTTCTTCTGGTAGCTTCTGGTCAAGACACTTTTAATTACCTTGAAGTTTGCATGAATTTTCACATCAGGTCTGGAAACAGAAAAACCTTACAGTAGTCACATTTGTCCAGACAGATCAGAGTGGATACAGTATCTTGAAGGTTTACATTGGTAGTGTCTCCTAATTTCTACAGACTTTTGGATGTCTTTGAGCTACACACCCAATTTGGAATATGTTCAAGGCTCACAAAGCTAACATCTGGCTATAAACTCTGGACAGTACTCTGGTCCCTTGCTGTGAGGCTGAGGACAGACTTTAGGCCTGTTGTGGGGTTTATGTTTGTGAAACAGCTGGATGTTTCAAGGCCACATGCATTTCACCAGGGTTTCCAGAGCTGAGTCCCTGGGGAAGAGTGATAGACGTGACTGCAGACTAAGTGCCACCCCTGCCTCTCCCCTCTGAGCTCCTTGTCACTCCCCTCCCCCCCCATCACTGTCAGAGGCATCAAGTCAGCCTTAGCTGCTTGCAGCCCATCAGGGCCAGGGAACTCTGCACGTTCTCAAGTACTGGGTCAGTCCTGCTTGTTTCACTTTTTAATGGGATCCTGCAGTGCCATCCAGGGCACTGCTTTTTTACACTATCAACTCTGATCCATCCAGTCTGATGGAAAAACCTTTGGTTGACACAGTGTCAGAACATCCTTTGGACCAAATCCACTCTTGTACTGATTTTCATACTGGTGTGAAACTTGACGTCCTCAGAGCTACTCTGGAGTTGCAGCAGCATAACTGAAAGTGGAATCAGGCATCAGAGTGTCTTTTATTCCCTTGGCTGAGGTGAACTGAGTTATCAGTGTGAACATTTGAATGTGAATGAAGCTGGAGAAACAGAATTCTGTAGCCAAAGGCTTCAGTGAAATGCTTTCACCAGTGTTTAACGCAGGCTGGTGATCGTCTTTTATTCATAAATTCAGTACAGAGAAGGAGTACATCCTGTCACTTAGTGTATAAAATCACAATTAACATACTATAATGGACTTTTAAGGGCAAACCCTGTAGAACTGATTTATATCTCATAAAATATTACATTAAACCCTCTCTTTCTCCTGATAACTTTTGTCATATTTCCCCTTTCTGCCTGTATTTTAAATTCAACTCTGTTTCTTGTTTTATGCTTGTGCAAAGGTGTAGGACAGTGGAGGCAATGTAGGAAAAGGGGAAACTGGGCAAAACAGCCATTTTGCAGTGACCGTGATCCTGTTAATATAGCACATAATTTTACATTTGCAACCAACTTTTAGAGGAAAATAATATAGTGAGGGAAGGAGAAATGATAGACCAGTAAGTTAGGTTCTCTCAGTCTTTTGCTTGCTCTTTCCTTCTCTTCTTGGCAGATGTAGAAGTAAAATCCCAGTGTCACAAACTCTTACAATAACTGTCAGAGTCCCAGTCTGTTGTTGTTAGATCTGTGAAAACTCACAACATGTGGCAGCCAAACAATGTGCTCAATAGGCCAAAGTCAGCAGGGCCAACTGGTTTAAAAGGAATGGCAAAAGTAGCAGTTCATAATTTACCTACCTCAGCATCATCTACATAGGTCCACAGAGGGACTCTGATACTTGATGCAATGCAAATGTTTATCTGACAGCATTGTGCTTGTGCCTGTTGCAAGCAGAATTTCTTTAGTAGTGTATTCGCTGGTGATTTGTGACAGCAACCTGAAATTTTTACCTGTATCATTGATACAGATTAAGTGTTTGAGACTTGCACTCAGGAGCACAACAGAATCAGTCAATCAGGGACAATCCACTTCTGCCAAATATTGTCATATGATTAAGCATAGATATGGTCTTGAATTGTGCTTGCACATTGTTTATTTGGAAGATGCTTGGAATAGATGTGCACAGATTCTCACTGAATTTAATAGGCACAATTCCACTGACATAGAATGAAGCTACCCCAGTTCAAGCTATATAAGGGTTTAGCCTGTAATGTTATTATGTTCTTTTTCTCCCCCAAATGCTCCACTAGATTTCCTGGTTTTACAGCAGGTTTTCTGTTTTTACTTAATATCTGGTGACCTAAAGGAAACATACGAAAGTAGAGTACTTAGTTGGTGGATTAATGTTTAAGGACGCTGAGCTTGCACCACTCCCAACATAATGAAGAAGGAAGGCTAGGCAAAAACTCTTGAAATTTTCGTGCTTTCTCATGTGGTCATACCAAAACATATCTGCTGTCAATGTTTTGGGCATGCTCCAAAACCTGATTATTCCTGCTTGGTCTGCCTTTATCATATATGAATAATGCATATTTATTGCTAAATCTCTTATTGGATAACTGTAGACACAATGAATTGTTATTTAAAACTGTTGCTTCATTGTAAAGAAGGATAGCTGCAATTAGGAGCAGGATCTGCAAGTCAGAGTGGGAGCTCTGATGACTCTGTTATTAAAAGAAAATCATGTCTCATTTTTACTCTACTGTTCAGCTTTAAAGGACTGAACAAATCAAACTGAATTTTGATCTAATAATTGAGAATCCCACATGAGAGGGTTAAACAAATTCCTCTCAGGCTTTTCTAGACAGGATTAAGGCTACATTCCACTATCCTGGTTCTTGAGACAGGAATATTCATAGTTCTTAGGCATCTTCTGGCTGTGTATGTGTGTATGAACATATATATTTTGCCATTACAAACAGAAAGGGGAAAGAGAACAATGCAGCTTGATGTGAAATTCAGGGCTGAGAAGAGGAAGGGAGAGCACTGGTTCAGGAAGTGGTTTTTTTCTCCTCCAGCAGTCAGTATATCGTAGCTGAAATCAAAACCCTATAGCAAGCTCCCTGAAGGAAGCAGCATAATAAATAGGTCTTTAAGGTCCTTTCTGAATGACATGGAATGAATGCTCCTCTCTTTCCACCTCTCTCCTCCCAAGGTAGAATTAGAAAATGATTCTCCATGTAGAGATATGTGATCCGTGCTAATGGCAGCAAATGAGAATGCCAGCTGCTGTTTCACCCTTTCTCGCACCCCTGCCCTGCTCCCACCACCCCACAGTCACTCTGGCAGTAGTTTCATGCTTTATTTCAGACCTACTGTTTGAATAATGATAATAATGTCTTGCACTCCTGTAGCGTCTTTCATCTGAGGACTACAAAGCGGTTTTACAAACGTTAGCCCTATAGGGTTTCATTCTGCAATGTACTAAAGATGATCACAGAACGGACATATAGTCCTATAATCACACAGTTGATTATTTACTCCTTGCAGCTCTATGCCATCTACATCTATATCCATTCCACAGTAAAAACTTTATGACTGTCTTTACAAGTTACAATGCATATATGCATGTATAATATGTGGAAAAAAAAATTGAAAGGAAAATTTATTGCAGTGTTCCCAGGAGGAGAAAAACTATTATATTTATTCATTCCCTACTATAGCATGAAAAATGGAAAATACTAACTTATTTGTGCATCATTATTTAAGACAGGTTTGTGCCACTTCCATTAGGAAGCTGTATTCCCTCCACAAACTGAAATAAAATTTCTGTGTCCAAATAACCCTGAATTGTGTGACTCAGGAGAGACTGAACACACACACCCTTGAAGCAAGGTTCTCTGTATTCTTGGAAAGTTTGGGATTCCTGATCTGAGCTATGCAGCTTGCAGTTCCCATCTAATCTAAACTTCATGAGGTAGGTTTTGTTGCATTTTCCTGTTATTTTCGTGCAGAGTAAGGCCAAATTCTGCCCTTTTTGATGCTGATAAGCAAATTTCACTACTTGCCATTCCCAGAAACAAATATATGTCTGCTTGTTATCTTTACCTCCCAAAGCTTCAAATTTTTGCTGGAAAATTCCACAACTGGGCCTTTTCTAATCAATTTTGCATCAGCATAACAGGATCTCTCATGGTATGTCAGAATTTTAATTTCTCATGTCTCCATCTCAGTAGAGAAGGAGCTGAGTAGAAATGAGAAATAGGCTATCCAGATACATTGACTTCAAATTTAAAAAGCAATTTGACTGAAAAATAAAAGTGTATATAACTCAGCAATATATCTTTTTTACAGTTTAGCTAATGACTCACTTGATTTTGACCAAGTCACTAAGGTCAGGTGTGCTGGTTTGGGCTGAAGTAGAGTTAACTTTCTTCACAGTAGCTAGTGGGGGGCTATGTTTAGGATTTGTGCAGAACACAGAGTTGATAATGCAGAGATGTTTTTGTTATTGCTGAGCAGAGCTTACACAGAGTCAAGGCCTTTGCTGCTTTCCATACTGCCACACTGGCAAGGAAGTTGAGGGTGCATGGGAGATTGGGAGGAGACACAGCTGGGACAGGTAATCCAAACTGACCAAAGGGATATTCCATACCATATGACATCATGCTCAGTATATAAGGTGAGAGGAAGAAGGAGGAGAGGGGGGCATCTGGAGTGATGGTGTTTGTCTTCCCAAGTCACATGTGATGGGACCCTGCTCTCCTGGAGATGGCTGAACACCTTCTGTCTGTGGGAAGCAGTGAATTAATTCCTTGTTTTGCTTTGCTTGTGTGTGCAGCTTTTGCATTCGCTGTTAAACTGTCTTTATCTCAACCCATGAGCTTTTCTAGCTTTTACCCTTCTGATTCTCTGCCCCATCCCATTGGTGGGGGAGACTGTGAGTGGCTGTGTCGTTCCTGGTTGCTAACTGGGGTGGTTAAACCATGACATCAGGCTTTTCAATAGAATCTATTAATTTTGGCCCCCTCCACCTTCAGTGCCCAAGTGAAAACACACCAAACCCGTTTCTCATTCTCATTGTCCCAGGTAATTATGTGTTCAACATCCACAACTGGGCACTGCATTTTGAGAAGATCCTGTGGCCACTTAGTCACCTAAATAAAGTCCAGATAAACAATATGGGCCTTGTCTCATATATTTTGATTCCGCAGTAAAAAAAACAGCTCCATAGAGTTTTCTGCCATCTTAATACATTTTGAGACAGGCCGTGCCTTATGCTTGGATTATTGAGCTGTATTTCCTTAATATAGCTTGTAAAACTTTTCTTGAAAAAGCAGGCATAAGAACTGTACTAAAATAAGCCAATCCTTCTAGAAGACTTGAGAGGTCCTAGGAGAGACAGAGTCACTAGCCTGGAAGACTGTCATTCAGCCTGGGATTGGAGTTTGACCAGAGGAGTGAATCCCACTACACAGAAGAACTTGACACAGCTCAGGAGAGATGCATTCTCAAGAACTAGCTGACATTTGGCAGGAGGAAGCAAAATGGAGCCAAAAAAGCTGCACAAATCCTTGAATCTTCACCAGGATGCCCCATGGAAATTATAATTTTCTAGACAGATGAAGATGTATGTGGATTTTTTATTAATCCCTTAATTTAAAATGTATTTTTATAAAGTCATTTTTTTCAATGTACTTGTAGAGTGATGGCTGGACCATGTTATGCCTGTGATCACAGCTTATGCCAGCAGCCATCAGGACTCAGATTTGATCTGCTCTTACAAAGATCACTGCATTTAGTACCCAGACTAGGGAAGAAAGTGGTCCCTACCTGACGGGAGGTACAGACTTGGCATCTGTAAGAGGACAAAGTAAACCCTGACAAAACTAGAAAAGGAACAGAGCTCCAGCTGTCCTGTAACCAAGCAAATCCAATACCAAGTGGATGTAGGACATTGTTATGGTGAAACATAAAGCTTTTGTAATTGAATGGCTCGAATAGAATTGGCACCTGGAGTTACACTATCAAACAAGCACATACTAGTGAGATGCTCTCTTCTTTGGTCAGAACCTTTTTTGCTTTGTGGTTGTTGAATTAATTCAGTATGTTTTCTGTTACTCACCCAAAAACTCACTAAAGAAGGTCTAGTAGTCCTTTTCAAAAGGCAAAAAAAATTTCATAGAAAAGACTCCCAGTGTTCCCACTTGAAGCCATGTCTTGTGGCTGTGTGACACTTAAAAATACCCTATCTAAGATATCTCCCCACCATCCCTCTCTGAATGTTTGCCTTCAGCCGCGTTTGATTTTTGGATCTGTGGAAAGTGCCCCATGCAGGTGTGCACCCTTATGTATGGTCATTGAGCCTGGTGACTGATTTTCTGAAAAGCATATTTGTATTTCATGCAGGTGCTCCCCAAGGGTTGGAATTTCCACCTTTTCCATGTTTTATACACATCTGCAGCTACATTGCAACCTTAGGTTCCCTAGCCAGGGAGACCAAGTACAAGGTAGGAAGTCAGTGTGCACTGGGGTCTGGTCCCTACACAGAATAAGGTAGGCTGTATGACTTGAGCAGGGAGCTTCAGGGGACTCAGCTACATAGGTGAAACCTGAGTTACTTTTTGGAGACCCCTAGGACTTGTTTACAAGGGTGCAAGCCTTCCTCCTGTGGGCCTTGCAAAGCACTTGTTAAAAGTCACCACATTGGACTGAATGACATCAAACACAAGAGCTAGGCCTGTGGAAGTAAAAGCTAAAAGCTGGGTAGGTGTGTCTAATGACAGAAGCTAAAGGCAATGAGATTCACTGAAGGACAAACTGGTGCAATGCTAGAGGAGAATGCACTTCATGCAGGAACTGTGAAGTTTCATTTTCCCATTACCTTCAGGAAGGCCCCACAGCCCTTGCTGGAAAGGCATGAGAATGATGCAAAATGTTGTGAGTGGCTGAGCTGTATGGTAATCAAAGCCACCCTTGAAATATCAGGATATATATCTGAAAAATTATTCTGCTTCAAGGTCACGCTTCCATCCACAGGACAGTTCCCAGGATGCTGGGGAAGATTACTAAAATGAATCTCTGTATTGTTGCAATGTTCTTGGACCATCTCTAGCTTCTTGGTATTTTAGAAGTACCACTAAAGAGAGGTCGGATGGTGCCTGCACATAGCAGCTGCACAGATACATTGCATTATTGTAACTGCCTGAGTGGGCTGGAAGGTCCTGCATGGAAATGGAGGTTCAGTACCTAAATTTCCTCAAGGAGCCTGCCAGCACCCTCCCTGTGTAATTAACAGCATATAACATGGTCACAAAGGTGTGCACACACCTCTCAGGCAAAGAAGTAATTCTCACACATGTGCCTTTGCATACTGGCCATGTCCAGCAAAAAGTGCAGTTAATTTCCTCAGCTACTGCTACCCTGTAAATAATATGATAGCACCAGTATTTTCTAGTATAT
>NW_008660150.1:17404-44924 GCF_000695815.1 Acanthisitta chloris
GACTCAAGGCATAACGCTGCCTTCAAACATACATGTACATGGCACCTTGCCCTGAATGTATAATTGTGTTTGGTTTTGAACAGCTTTGTTTATTTGTATATTTTGTTAATGTGTTTTGCACCTCAGGCATGTACTTTACAAATGCAAATTCCTTGGCTTGCTGGAGTAATTTTCAGCTTTTAAAGGCTAATTTTGGATCGTTTTGCAATGGTTAAAAAGCCCTTATTTTGGGACACCCTTTGCCAGAGGGACCTTCGGTATCTTTTCAAAAAGGTGGAAGACATTCCAACCTCCCACTGAAATCAGCAGGACTCAGCCAGCCAGAGAGAAACATATGAAGTCCTCAGCCTGGCATGCAGGAGAAAAATCAACCAATCTCCTCCTTATAAATCATTGTATTGCAAGAATACTCAAGGCCCCAGGGCAGACAGGAAAACACACTGTTGTCCTAACACGGGGAGAGGATGATCCTGCACAAACAAAACAAGAAGACAGTGTCTAGTTTAGGAAGAACTGAGAAGATTCAGGGACAGTTTTCAAGCAGCAGTTGGCATTCATTTTCCTATCACTAGCAGAACCCTGCTGTGGGACTGCCAGTAAAGGACATACAGGCCATGGCTTTGATGTTAACAGGTACCTTGGGGTTACTGGTGCATTGTCCTGGAATGATGCAGAACTGGTGAAATGCAGAAGAAGAATTAACTCCAAGTTGTAGATGGCTAAGTAAGACAAAGAATGATCTCCAGATTTCTTCAGAGCTGTGATAAAAAGCCAAAATCAGATCTCTGACTTTCTCTCATATTTCCTAAGCATGGAGCAGCTTTCCAGCAGCTATTCAATGGCAGTTCTCACCAGGGAAGGAGCTGAAAAGGTGTTACAAATGCTTTGTTGCTGGGCTGAGTTTAGGGCATTAGCCCAATGTTATAACAAAACTGGGCCCAAGCTTGCTGCATTACAAAATGTTTTTCCATTTGTATAACTGCCTCCTGAAGGAAAACCCTTAAATTTTACATAGTAAATACTTAAGATATAAGGATATTTTTTGTTTGTTTAATAGTTTATTTAAGAAATAAGAAATGGGAAAAGAAGGGCTGCTTAGTTTTTTTAAGAGCCACTGAGGTTTTAGAGTTATTCCAAGCCTTGGGGTTAATTTTCAAACTGAAGGCTTTGGGAAAATAGCTTTCTAATAAAATTTTAACATTTGGAAGCTTCTATTCTCTAGAGTTTTTAGGCAGCTTGGTTTATTAAGGAATTTTACCACTAATATTTCTCAGCAATGACTGTGCTGACATGAAAAGGGCCTTGTGATGACAATGGAGTATACTGGTCCCCTTTGCAGCTAAGAACCAGGTGGTCAGAGGAAGTGTGTTAGTTGCTTTGTGTAGCTATTCTGTTTTGTGATGAGAAAGTTTCTTTAAGCCAGCCCTGCTCAGCCCAAAGCCCTGTTTAGACATGAGAGTCATATCTCACTGATCCAGCTACTCCCAGCTTGCATCAGCTTTACCTTATACAGTGGTGTCTTGTGCTTGTGAAATGAATTGCTGAAGCTCATGCCGTTTTGACAGAGGGCTTAAAGCAGCTCAGCAAGTCATAGTGAGACTGAATGTGTTAGGGCACATGAAGTCTGAGCCGTTAAACTTTCGGTCATGCAGCTCAGCATAATTGTATTCTTTCTCTTTACAAGCCACTAGATTCCTCAAACAGGTTGCTTATATAAACTTTTTTCTCCCGATCTGACTAATAAGATTTTTCAAGGCTCAAAAGCCACACATCCTCGAAAGAAATCCTTTCTTAGTTGCTTAACAAAGATATATCTGGATTTTGTGCAGAGAGTGTGGGTAGCTGCCACATTAACCTCTGAAGCTGTTGTCAGGCTTCCTGGTTTATTCTAGAGGAGGGCAGAGGAAAATAATACTTTGCCCTTATAGGAACAACACTCATTTGAAGATGGAGTGAAATGTTGAAATTACAACCGGTAATATTTGTACAGCTTAGGGGCTTTTTCACCTCAGAGGGCCTCTCAGCTGATATCATCTTTGTTTCACCTGGAGGAAAATGAAAGACAGGAGATGCAATTCTGCAATTCACTGATGAGTGCACAGCACTGTGGTATGAATCTGATCTCTTGAAGTTGGCACCCAACCCAAGTCACTGCCTGCTAGCCATGCCTGAGGCAAGGGGCTGCTCTTCCCTAACTTCACAGCCCACAAAATGGTTATGTTTCATTTCCTCCAGTTTGGGGTCAAGTACACAACAAAAACAGTCTGCGAGATTGTTCAGTAAGGCTTTGTTCATCTCTGGAGACCTGTAGGGATCCTGTAGAGGCAGTGCTTGTGGGAAAAGGTAACACCAGTCTCCACATCAGCCCTCTAAGCCTTGGTGAAATAAGTGAATAAAATACGAAATGTTAAGTGTTAAACTTCTGAGGTTCCTGCAAGAAACCCCTAGCATGTTGCTGGTGGCATTCCATATGCAGCAGAAAATTATTTCTAATTGTTAGGAGCTTATTCTAACATGTAAAAGCAAATGCTGACCTTGATAACATGGGAGCTAGATGCCATTGGAGCTGAAAGTAAGTAAGGAGCTGAAACAGTGCTTAGTACTTAGTATTTTGTTTAAATGTCAGTGCAAAACCATTCCTTTTCCCCCCTCCTTTTCTTTCTACTTCACTTGAAACTACTAGAAGAAACTAAAGATGTGTGCATCCTTAAATATGGATGAAATGCAAGTGAAAGCAGTTGCGGAAGCTGGCTTAGAGTCTAGCTGCCCACATGTTTTATAAAGTTCTGTATACCTAGAATCATGTCTCCTGAAGCTTCAAGTCTAATTCTTGTCATAGTACAATGTGTGGATCTGCAGTGTAATAAACTCAGAGATAACAAGACACCCTTATCCCAGCATTGAACAGGAGAAGGAGATGCTGACAGTGCTTACCAGTGCCTGCTGCTGATCCAGACTTCTTAAATTTCTAGCTTCACTCACATTCAGCCTTCCAGAGGGGATCATTGTAAAGCCACACTGCTGAGATTTACCTTGCAAACCCTGCTTAAAACTGCAAGTCAGACATACACACAGACTACTGAGATAACTCTTGTGGTCTGAGAAGGCAAAAATATCTAAGAAATTCGGTGTTAAGTCTCAAACTCTGTCTTTAACCCTGTCCTTCAGACCCTGTGATTTCTGCTTCTGGTAGGTGACATCTGTAGTGATTTTGAGGATCCCTGATAATGTCTGAGCTGTTTGTTAACTCTTTTTACTGTCTGAGCTTGCTGAAGGACTTGTTGTAGTATTTACTGTTAAAAAGTTAATGTAATGATTCAGAACAGTAATCTTACGTGCATCAGAGGCTTCTATTAATTTTTATTTCCTTTTCTTTGAAGAATGAGGAAGTAGAATGATTAAATTTGGCTCCATAGTGCTCCCTAATATTTAATCTTAAGGACTGGGTTTTCGCTAGGGATTTTTGTCAAAAATAGTAGCATAAAATTGCTATTGAAAAAATATGAAATCAGAATAGTGACACTGTAGTAAATTTTTTTTCTTCTGTACCAAGATTGTATTTTAACAGTTTGTTATAAGTGAAATAACAGTGTAGGCATGATGCAATAATTTATCGTAATTAAGACTTTGGAAGCAATTTGTGTTCAAGTTTACGACTGTAAACTATGTAGTATCTGCTTTGCATATTCAAGACAGTAAGTGTGACTTTTCCTCTTTCCTTCTCCCCAGTGTACTGAGGGTAGATATTCAGCTGTGGTGTATATGGCCATAAGGGATGGATTGATCTGAATGGGCCTGAGCCATTTCACACTGACTGAAAGCCTTTCATTGCCTTTGAATGTTTTGTGTCATCTTCACTCAGAAGATCATGAATCTGCAGGCTATACAGCTCAGCACTGCAAAAGCCCTAACATTTCCAACTCATCTCTCCACCAATGTAGAATGTTCCTGCTGTGCTTTCACCTCCCTTTTACAGCCTAAAACATCAGTTATTGGTATCTTTGCTCTGGTGGCCATTCCACAGCCTAATGTATCCCACTGTCAGAAAACTCCTCCATAACTTTTATCTCTTGGGTTTTTGCAACATTTCTTTGTCTTTCGTGATAAGGTACCGTGCCCTCTGCTGTCTTCTCTCAGCCTAGAGTTTGCATCCTGCAGATAGCTGTGCTCTCTCCCCCTGTGCCTCTGCACTCATTGCTCAGTCAGAATGTGCTATTAGCAACTGGTCTCTCTTTCGGCACTAGTTTTTCTGCCCTTCTCAGAATTCATTCCAGTTAGTCTTTCAGGTAACAACATGCCCAGAAATTAAGGCTACATTCCAGTGTCTGAAACAAAGCTTTTGGTGACTCAACCCAAAACATCTTTGGCCTGTTTCGCTACTGTATTGCTCTTTACTTCATGTCCAATTTGCTGCACACTATTACTGTAAAATCTCTGTTGCTATTACTGCTTTCCAGGTTTCTCCCTCTCCTTGTGTGACCATTTCCCATCTGGGCCTTTCTCACATGGGAAATATTCACACAAATTCAAGATTTCAGCAGAGCTTCCCAGCTGCATTAGGCATTTCACTAATAAATCACTGTTTCCTGTGGCAGAAAACTGATCAAAACAGCCTTTCAAATCCCACATGCAGTGATAGCTCACCCTTCCCTATTCCCTTACTCCCAAATCCTGTATAATATCACAAGTGAAATTTTAAAAAGAAAATTGAATCTGGCAGGATTTCAGGGAGGATTCAAAGTTGCAGTGCTAACAGTTGGCGAGGATCCACATGCTACCTCTGAAAGACATTAAAAAACTAACTGGAAGAAACACTGAGTTTGTTTTTGCTTTGTTAACCAAGATTATGACCTAGTATACAGCCATCGGGATCATTTCCCTGTTCCTTAAGTATTGGCTAAGTTGGTGCTGTAATTTAGTGTTGTTTAGATGATGTAGAATTGATTTAGACACCTGGCCATCCTGCAGTGTAAATGCAGATGATAGGAGTGTTCAGGAGGGACAGCCTGACAGTCTCTTCCTGGTGTCTTGCAAGGCCAGGACCCTCCATAAAACAGAGCAAGCTCTACAGGGACACTGTCAGGGTGATTTCAGCCCTGCTGGGGATGAAGAGAGAATATTTCATTCAGAGTCCTGTGTCACCAGTGAGGATGGAAAACTGGTCAAGGTGGTTCAGACCTCAGGCCCACATGGCCCAGGGCTCAGTTCCCAGTAATGCCTTGAGGAGGGCCAGGATGAGAACAGGGCAAGTATAGATGATATTCCTTCTTTCAGTCACCAACTATTTTCAGCTCAGGGGATTTCCTGACCCTGGTGAAGTTTATCTGTTTTGTCACCCAGGGAATTTCTATTTCAAGTACTTGCCCAGTCTCCCCTCAAGCCTATATAGACTTTTTGCATCCATGTAGCTCTTCAGTAAAAGTTCTTAGCTCAGGTAGAGCTGTAAATCAGGCACTGCCAAGGCTCGAGCATTGGAATTCAATCATTGGCATCATAGTTAGTGTGTTTCTTGGTAAGGTTTTGTCCTGCAAGAACCTGGCCCCTCCCAAACAACTCCCAAGCATGCTTCAAGATTTAGCATGGGCCAGGGCAGGTTCCCAAAGCTGTCTGGCTGCAACTCGGATGCTGTTAGTTCCTTTGGCTGTGATTTAGAGGATGAAAGAGATTAATGATATAAATATGGCCAAACCATGCCAGCTAGACACAGAGCCAGGGAATGGGTCCTGAATATATCTAAAAGCTTCCTTGTGGGGTTGGAATGATGATGTTCACAGCAGCCAGGGCAGGATCTTGAACAGGCCAGAAAATGGTTTGACCTGATTGTGAGACACTGAGAAGTTAATTGGTTACACTTTCTGTGTTTAGGGGTGACAATGAACTTGTGTCTCCAGAACTTTCCACCTGCCCACTTTTCTCAAGCATCCAAAATTGGAGACGATTGAATTATTCTAGATGAGAAGATTCATACATTTATTTTACTGCAGGGCATGAAATAAACCATGCTGAGGGGAGATGTTGATTTAATTGATTTGGTCGCTAAGCCAGTTTAAGGAAATCCATATAAAACCTGCGTGGAAAGCAGTCCTAAGTATTGGTTACTTCTGGCTATGAAGAAAGCCTGTTAAAATATTTTACAAAGGTAAACATAGCTTGGATGTAGAAAGGTGCAAATTTTCTCTATTTGCCTCAGTGATGTGTTACCCCAAAGCATTTCTACTGCTTTAGCTGTTCCCACTGCCATACACACTTTCCTGATCTATCCTGATGTACCTCTTCTCTTTCACTTGCAGGAGCACAGGCAGCATAAAAACAAATTTCCATTTAAGTTTTTTTACCATCTGGGGTAACAAATAATACATAAGGTAACTGTAATGGAAAGTGATGAGGGACAGGAAGTTTCTCATTTATTGCAGTTAATTTACACTGTGCATCAAGAGCATTTACGTACAGTTGATGCACCACTGGCAGTGATTACCATGTTGTTTGTGGGGATCTTTTACACAGCAACAGACAAAAGAGAAGCTTTGAACAATAAAAAAAATTAGACACAGACAGCAGAGATTCAAGTCTAGTAAGCAAAACTTAGTGCTCACAGAGACCAAGATAAGTGGACGAAGCTTGCATTGGGTATTTTAAGTTGCTTTTATGAAAACTGGTGAAGTAATGACCATATTTATTTATTTATTGATACTGGTTCAGTGAGGAGAGGCCAGCATTCCCAGTGAATTATTCACATCAGTTACTTATTTTACAGCTATGATGTACAAAGAATGTTAAAGACATAAAAACAAAACTTAGCAGTTGGGAAATGCCAAAATTGATGTTATTGATTGGAAATATGGTTAAAATGGAACAAGTTGGAAGTTACAGAGGTAATGTGCACTGAGGAAACAGTAAGAGATGGAAGTTTTATCCTCTTGCAAAGTAATCATTGCATTTCTGCAGCTTCAAAATGTTAGTCATATAATACATAAATTCTTCTGTCAGTCTGAGTCTAAAATCTGGTCCCTTTGTGTTAACATTTTAATGATTAAATCTGGAGCCTACTGAATGAGAGGAACCTCCTCTCTCCTCGTGTTTACTGTACTTGAAACAAGTGCTGCAAAATTTTCTGTTACCTTTGGACTCTAGACTCTTGCCAAAATCCCAGAAGCACTCAGATCATCATACCCTTTTGGTCCTCACTTTCCAAGGAACTGGAGTTCTTGTCCTCATCTGTTTCATTCATTCCCAGTAAACTGGAGGTTATGTATGTATTCCCCAGACACATAGTTGGCTGCACAGATGGGCAATTTCTGGGGATGCTTTTACAAGTTGCAGAGCACCTTGGCTGACTATGACTGATCATGCCGTGATTTTTCCTGATCCATCCTGTCCTGGGGATTTTGTTTTCTGTGCACTGCCTGCTGCTCTGAGCAACACCTGTCTCCTGCTGATGTCTACCAAGTTATTACAGAGAGATGAAATCAGCATTCCCCAGTTCTCCTTTTCTGAAAGTTACTAGTGCTCAACCTCTCTGGTAGCGTATGTGTACAATATCTCCTCTGAGGCTTTCCACGACCAAGATGAAAATAAAAACACAAAAATTTGTGAAAGAAGTTGGCTTCTGGGGAAAAAAAAAGCAGTAGTATTTTCATTCAGTGATGTGTGAAGCACTGTATCCCCAAAGTAGTGACTGGTTTATGTAAAGACTTTGAACCACAGCAAGATGAATTTGGAGCCTGCAAGGGTTGGGGTCACCTTATGTGAGACTGTGACAGGACTGGGAATGGCAAATGCACTAAGGAAGCCACAATACAAACCCATCTTCTTGCTTGTAAAGGAAAAAGAAGACAGGAAAAAAACAGCTTGACTGTTTAATCTGGAGAAAAAGGAGAGATAACGTGGTGCATGAAGAAACTTACTTGGAGGGATTGACTTTGTGAAGATGAAAGCAGAGTCATCTTCTGCTGAAGCTTTGTTCCATTTTGACTTTCCATCTTCTGTTGCTGTTAAAGTCTATGCACCAAGGCATAGGAAATAGCTGGAGGGAAGCTACTCCATGTCCTTTACTGGAGACCCCAGTACAGCACAGGGGCCACTGGTGAATGGCAGTGTGAAGCAGGTGACATATCTCCCAGACAGAAGTTGTGCAGGATGTAAAGCTCTGCTCTGCTTATATTGCCATAGCAGCACCTAGATCATATGGATATGTCTGGTACTTTCTTATCCATCTCTTGGATTATTTCCAGTGCTGGAGTACCCTGATATGCTGCCCTCAGCTACATGCCTGAGCAGGTGGATGGTAGTTTAGGGGCCAATTTATTTGATTGTCATAGGAGTGAAGTTCTTTGTTCTTTCCTTTCCGTTTTTTCTGTTTGGTCATCTATGAGCTCTGTGGAAGCCAAATGGGCTCTGGTAAGTAAAGTTATCTTCATTTGCAAGGAGTTTTTTAGCTGTAAGGTGTATCATATCCAGCCTTATGCATTTAGAATTGATACTTTAAGCCCTAAAAACTCATGTAATTAACTTTTTCTAAAATCATATTTTTTAAAGTAATGCCTTTTTAAGTACTTTTTTTCCTATCTTTTTTTTCTGTCCTCCAGGCCTTAACTTCATGTTTTCAGACTTGTCACTGCAGGCACAAAACCTACTTTTTCTTTTAATGAAAGCTGAGATTTTTCACAACTCCAGAACCTGGAGCTCTGAGCAAAACAAACATTAATTACGAGAGCTGGCAGGACTGAGAAGGTAAAGTCTTCAAAACGCCTTCCTGTCTCTACTAGCAAAACCTTTCTCTTGCTGGATAAAACTAGTCACTCTTCACCTAGATCATCATTTAAATTACACCAGACAGCTGGAAGGGGGCACGAAGGTAGCTGATGGTGAGATGTGGACGTTGACACTATTTCTGTGTTGGTGGCTGTTCTACTTCCCTGTGACCATACACAGCCCCAAAGGCCTGGTGATGGCAGAGGAGGAGAGCTTTAAGATATTTTAGGAAAGAGCAATTCTGGTCTGTAAGAATTCATCCTGATGCTTTCTGAAATGTGATCCATACTTTCATCTGCTTGAAACAGAATATTCATATGGAGCCAACAGATACCTTAGAAAGTTTTAGAAAGTAAAGCATAGATACCCTTTTCCTGTGGTTGTTGCTTTTTCTGAATTTTGTACTGCAGATGTACGTATAATCTACATTCCAGATCCAAGCCACTCTTGGTCTAAATACTGGACAGGCATTTAACAAGTACATACTCTGAGTGTATGTCTGTGGAAAAAAAGGTTGCTAACCAGTAAAGACCAGCCACCCATACTTGTACTTATATGAAGGGGATAGAATTTGTTATCCAATTAGGCATCCATTGACCACGACCTGGCTGTAATATATGAAGAAATCAGAAGAAAAAAAGGATCTTGTTTAAAAATCTCTTATTCAAGTATAATCTTCATTCAGCCCTGGATACTTCAAGAATTTGTTTGCAAAGTTAATTCTAAACTTTCATCC
The DNA here is from genome assembly GCF_000695815.1 of Acanthisitta chloris. Classification (NCBI taxonomy): domain Eukaryota; kingdom Metazoa; phylum Chordata; class Aves; order Passeriformes; family Acanthisittidae; genus Acanthisitta; species Acanthisitta chloris. Next base: position 26,892 of record NW_008660150.1, read on the forward strand.
ACATTCAGAGGTGCAACAGTTCAGTGAAGGTTGATCTTTTCAGAAACATGATTGCTGATAAAAACCTATATCCTGCATTTGAGCTGTTATTTATGACTGACACAATTAGAGGCTTTTGTATTACAAAATAAATAGTGCAATAAATTTGTAATATCCACAATGTAGCTTCTGCAAATTTCTCTAGGGGTATATTCCACCCCACAGAAACAGTCTTTCATTTTGTGTTTATGCAATCTAGGGGGATATTCCACCCCACAAAACAGTCTTTCATTTTGTGTTTATGCAGGGTTTATTCTGAGAAATTACTTGAGTCACAGGTGGTAACTGCAATTATCAATCAGTATCCTATTTATCTCCTATAGTGGTACAAATGTTTCTGCCAGTGTAAGATGTTTTTCTTTTAGTTTCAGAAGGAGCAAGTAAAGGACTGTGAACACTAAAATATATATATATATACACATATATATAGACAAACACACATTAAAATATATATTGGTATATAGTATATAATACATATATATCTCAAAAGTTCTTGAGAGTTTTTCTTATGAAGCTTGAATAAATTGGTGATCTTGGCTGGCTTTTCTGGAGTCTTCCCAAGCCTAAAGCATGTGTGGAAAGTACCAGGATTGCCAGTCTAAAAATGTAAGTTAACTTCATCTTCCTGCATGTGCCCATGTGTACAGATTCACCCCCTGACCCATGTACCCTGCTTCCTTTTGTAGCTGCAGTCCCTATTGAGTGGGTGGCTTCCCTGCTCCTGTGTCAAGCCCTCAGTGCACATTCCTCTGGAGACACTGAGTTCCAAACCTTTTATAGAAAGATCCAGCCTGTAATTCTTCCAGCTGTAAATACATGATAGATGGATACCAGGCACCTGTTGCCTAATTCCTTGCCAAGCTTTTCAATTTTAAACTGCATTAGATACTTTTTCAGGGGAATCTTTGTAAGTTATTAGCTGTCAAATATGTGGGAAAATACTGGCCATGTATGGGAATGGCAGAAAATTGTCTTCTGGGGTATCAGAGAAAAACAATAGCCACACACTTACAGTATAAATATGAAGCACCATCTGGTCTTAATTACTGTTGAGGAACGTATGTATATCATGCATGGAAATTACATCTATCCAAGAAAATTCCTCTCAGTTATATACCAATATAATTCAACTGAATCCAAGTGATTTATTCCAGTCACCTTGCTGTAACTAAGAGTAGAGCTTGGCCCACTGACTAACTGCTATGATCCTGTGTAAGGAAGAACATATAATGAAAATATGTAGCATACACTTGTACTGTTCAATGCTGAGCTTATGCTGAAGCAGAAAAATACACAAGAGAGGGGCAAGCACATCAGGGGCCTACTTCAGTAACATTTAACTGTCTGAAATGATCACTCTAACTCTTAGGAAGAGTTACTAATGTTTATTATTCACATTTTAGTTGTGACTGTAGGTCTCAGCTGAGAAAGATAACTATGAGATGTAAATCACTGTATTCCTGCAATATCCATCAGAGGATCCCACAACAACTGACATTTTAAAAGCTCTGTGGATAGTCAGTATTCAAAGGAAAAAGTTGTCTAAGATGGCAATTGGAGGGAGCTGCAGCTTGTCTTACAGGAGGCTTTTCAAAGAGATGCCATTCTTGGTATCAGACCCTGTACTTCCTAAATGATAATCCTTTTAAAAACACATATATTTTGCCTTCTCTTATTTAATTGTTGCATTTTTATACATGGTCAAAACCAAGGCCACCTGCTTTTATCCTGTATTGAAGAAGTGTGTTTATTCATATGCTACATATTTCACATATAATAGGGAGATATTTGCATAATTTTTTAATCGACTAATCTGACAAACTCAATCTGCAGTTGAACCTCTGTAATATTCCTCACAGATGCATGGATTTTTTCACTGCTGATTACTGCAATCCTTACACATACTAAAATCTTGAAAGACGTATTCTTCTACCAGTGTAGCTCACTGTGATACACAAGGTACCATGGTTTATCATTTTCCTATTGTTTCTTCCCTGTAATTTTGTCTACTGCAGAACATATTCAACTGCTGCTAAAATCCCTCTGTTATGCTCCAAAAGCATTTTGTAACTATATGTCTCAATCAACTTAGTTATTTTCAACTTCCTAAAAACAATCTGTATAATCACTCAATGGTCTGCATACTTCTAAGCTGTGCTAAATTGGCATATAGGTCACCTGCAGGCAATGCCAGCTTTGATTAGCCACTACAGAATCCCAAACAGATTCCACTTTCACTGATCCCTACGTAAGTTTTCATTTCACACTTTAACTATTATTTGTAAATCCTTTTTAAAAATGTATAATATTTCTGAAAACAAGATCTTGCTATACTGCTTTAGCTGCAGGACATTTACTAACCCAGTGTTTTGACAGCAGAATGCTTTATGGTCTTTGCCAGTCAAAATAAAGCAAATAGAGCAGATGCTTGATGGTGAGTTCCCCTCTGCTTCTCAGAGATATGACACTATGTCTTCACTGTTCTTCTGATTGGAGAGAGTAATACTTTTCTTTCCAATTGGTGAGAAAAAAATGGTCAGGAAAAGGCCTAGAGACTACTCTTATTTTAACATTGTACCTAGTATGCTGTAGAGGAGTGCTTAGGTGTCAACTAACCAATGAGTATTTAGTTTCTCAGACCTTTTCACATCAGAGACCAGACTCAGTGCATCCTCCCTGTGTCTCTGCTAACTAGCAGCCAAGCACATTTTTGGTTCCTCTTCCAATAAGCAACACTGAAAGCATGTTGCCTAATTTCTTTGCCTAAGGAGACTTGATAAACAGGCACAATTCCTACAATGCTTTCTACCAAAAATGAAGGTTCTTGAATCTCACCAGGCCTCCATCCTCATTCTTCATTATGATGCTGGAAGTTGTTATTTTTGTGCTTCTAATCAAATTACTGCATCTTTAAGAAGCCAAGTGTATCAATTACACCCAAACAGCCTCATGTGTGACTTCCTTTCAGCAGAGCACTCCACAACAGTAGAGGAAGGGGTCTCATGCATTTTTGAAAGAGGCCTGTGAAACTGCTTTGAGGTTTTTTTCCGTTTGTTCCTGAGCAGACACCCTCATCCCCTCTAATGCTTTGTTTAGCAGAAATGAGGCAGAATGGGATATCCCAGTAAGCATAAGTTCCTTTTGAATTTTGCATGGATTATTTTCCTCTCATGCTCACTGCCTTGTGCATCTCACTACAAATCAACCTTTTTCTCCACTGATGTCTAAGACCTACATCTTACTGCAAAGAAGCGACTGTAAAAGGTGATATCTTGTAAACTGTGTGGGTTTGCACCTCTAACAGACAAGCTGAGTTTATGACAGAAGACTGCCTTGTCCCTGAGGACGTTGTTGCCAGTCATCAGATTATTGAGGAAGAAAGGACCAAGTCCTTCATTTACAGGGCCTGTTGCAAATAGTTTGAGTTTGAAAACTGCAGGTAGCTAGAATAGTTTGTCTTCTGAGTCTTTAATATTCATTTTCTCCTAAGAAACTTGTTTCTTTCTTGTGGCCACAAAGAATAAGTTGACTGTGGAGGACGTTATGAAGAAAATAAATATGGAAATTCCCCTTCTCAGGCACCATGGTTGGGCAACTGCTGCTGTGAACATTTGAAAATGGAATCTTGTTCCTCAGACTGGAATATTTATCAGTCAAAGGAGTTTCTGGTGGCTTTGCTAATTTTTACAGCCATGTCTATATATAATTTGTGGGTTTAGGAAAGTGATCTATACTATGTCCTTCATATCTTTTGACTTTTACCCCTAATCTGCATCATATTCTAAAAAGCAGACAGTTGGAAAAGTACAGTAAGTCAATAATAAAGGTATGCTAGTGAAAAGAAAATGTATACAGTTGTTATATTTAGGGTATAAAACATCTGGCAGTTCTGGGTCAGTGCTGCAAAGGTGGCTTAGTGCTGCATATGGTAAAAGGAGTTAACCTGTATTTGTATGTCGTTGATCTTGCATCAATATCTTGCAAATTAAAAATTGTGGCAGTAAAAGTGTCATGCAAACAGTCGAGTGAACAGACAAGCAATGGTTTCATTCAGGGAGGTTTAAACAGGCTAAAAACTGGACGAGGACATGAATGTTTTTGCTCTGATAACGTTGGTTGGGTTCTGCTGCAATTTCATTACAGTGTTTCTAATCACATTGTTTCATGTTTTTCATTAATCTGAGGTAAAGTAATCAAGTCCAATGTTTCAGCTGTGCAAGGAAAACATGAGCTGCCTATCTAAACCCATTGAAAATGTCCTTACATGCACTATGGAAAAATACACTTTCATAAACCAAATAAACACATATTTCTATGATGCCTAATCAGGTTCCTAAGAAATAAAATGACAGTGCTATATACGATTCCCTAGTGATATATATAGAAACAAGCTGTTCCATAGCAATGTGGGTACTGAAGCCTGGTTTCCTTAAGGTTTGTGTTCTTTATGCTCAAATCCTCAAATTCAGTTCCCTCTGAGTTTACAGTAATGATGACTCACCCATTGTGAATAATATTAGATCAGGGCGTAAAGAAAGGCATGTTGCTACAGTATGGCATAGCAATGTTTGTTAAATCTCTGCAGGAAATTTCTACTGAATGTAGAAATGTTGGATGCTACATGCATAACTGGTTAGTATTGTTCAAAACCAGCAGACTTCAAACTCCGACTACAAACTTACACATAAATGCTGTCAAGTGTATAAAGCAATTACTCCAAGCCCAGGCAAAGGGCACTCATTGTATCATGCTGGAGGTGAACTTGTGCTGTCAAGTGACATCTCTGAAAGAGCTACTGGAACTTCAGCACTTACATGGGAGATCTACAGCCTTGCACAAGAGGATGGCAGATACATAAAGGGAGAAAATGAGGAAAGATGAGCCTATTTAGAAGTACTGTGTCATTTGTCTATTTTGTACTTTGTCCACTAAATTAGAGACTGTTTTGAGTGACATACTCCTTACTTTTTACTCTTCCTAGTACAGCTGTATGTCTTTCAGAAAATTGGTTAAGACTCCTCGTCCCAGCAGGAGAGACAGCAAGCACTTGGGTTTTCTGCAATGCACTTCAGTGCTATGGCCCTGAGCAGAGAACTGGGAGACCTCATTTCTGGAGCAAGGTCCTGGGACTGTCTATGTGTTGTGCAAGGGCTATTCCTTGTAAGACAATTACATCAAGAGGAGGAGGAGAGGAGGGAAGTGTGAGGCTGCACCTCACTGAGCAGGAGAGAGAATTGAATGTGGGACCCTGGGAGCTGGCAGAAAATGGGGACAAAGAGAAAGAGGGTGGGAGAACAAGCTTGATCACCATGCACTTCCCACATTCTGTCATCCACTTCAGTGCTGACACACCTGGGAGAGGTGGGGAGCCCATGTCTCTTCTTAGTCACAGAAGTCTCTGCTGCTGCTCAGGTGAATCCTGAAAGGCAGACACACATGGAAATGCACATCCTGGAGCTCAGCCAGCCTCAGACATGAGTTATGTACCCACCTGCTCTTCCCTTGCAAGACAGATACCCTGGAGGCTGTGCAAAAAAATGCAATCTTAAAACTCAGGACTTAGGGACTTAAAGAGTACAGGCAGCAGGATTAGATAGCAGCTGAGCAGACCTGTGAATACTGCTTAAATTAGGACTAATCCTAGTCCTTATAAAATCACTTACATCTTGGCACAACTATTTCTTCTCTGGCCATGGAAAGAAAGAGAACAATCTGCTTATCAAAACCATGTTCAAACTTGATGATGGCTTGATAATGGTATGTGTGGGGGTCAAACCTGCTGCAACTGAAGTAGCAAAGAGCCAAGAGACATTGGAAATGTTATTTGTTGGGAAGCAGAAAGAGTGGATAAGACACTTTTTAGACACAAGTTAGAGATGAGTCTCACCTGTAGGTTTTTCTCTTTCTTCCTCCACTTCCTTGTTGGGAGCTGCCATTCCTCTGGGGGAGAAGGAAACACTAATGGAAGTCTGAGGTTCCATCTCATATCATGTCTCCCTGTGTTGCCTTCTCCATAATACTAATAACGAATCTTGCCTCAACACCCTATTTCTTTCCAGCTTACACTCCCATCTTCATCAATTTCCCCTTGATTATGGTTAACACCTAAACATATGTGTGGATATACAAGCGTACCTTATAAAATGCTTAGTTTTCAGAAGTATACAAAAGTTGTTGACATTTTTTTGCCTGAAGGAATGTGCAAAACATGCAAGACCATGTACCTCAACTGGCTCCTCTCTGTCTGGGAGGTGAGTTGTTTGGGATGACTGTGAATACTGGGGTAGATTCACAGAACTGAGATGGGCTCTGGTATTGCACCATCAATGAGCTCTTTGGTAGGCAATTGCAGTCTGGTTGAAGCTCAAGGAACTGCTGGTCAGATCCATCCTGTCTTCCATTCTTTCTCATGGTTTTTTACTGCAAGGATCTTTTTATTTTTGCTTTCTGCTGTCTGCCACATTTCCTGGAATAACAGATCTCTTAGAATGCAATGCTCAGAAGTGAGTATGCTGGTTGTGCACAGATAAACATGTAATGAAATACAAAGCTAAGTAAAGTTTCAGTTGGGACACTGCTAATTGAAACTTTCTCTGCTTGACCAATATTTGACTTGTGTCAAAGGGCTTCTAGGTTTCCAAAGAAGATAAAATAAGGAACTGGGTTGTTTACAAGTGATTCTAAAAGTTTGTGGATAAGATGAAAATCCACAATGATTTCACATGGGAATAATAGAATAAAAGAGAGATACTGTTTCATGTCAGCATTTATTCAATGTTAGTAGGGCATTCATCCTATGAAGAGACCACTCTACCATCAACTATTCTTGGGATTCTTCCATGTACATCTGATGGTAGACTTACTACAACAACCTGTGGAGACTGGACATGATTGTTCTCCTGGTATTATCCTATAATTACCAGATTCCTGTGGTATAACAAACTTTATTCAACAGTACAATAAGCTGGTCCTGAAACTCAGCAAAATATTGAAGTGCAAAATAATTCTTCATAGAAGGACAATTTTGTACAGGAACTACTTTTGACTATTGAGCCAGGAACAAGTGGCTGAGTACAATGAAACTCTTCTGGAAAAGGATTGCATTGTATTAAAAATGAATTTTCTTGAGCCTGTCTTTATCTCTTTATTATGTGCTGTTGAGGCACATCAATAAGGGAAAATTTTTGCTTGTCTAAATATCTATAGATATTTTAGAGTCAAGTGTACTAATAAGATTCCTTTTGAGCAGAAGCATTTTATGAACTCAGCCGACAGATACACCATCTCATGACTGAAGTGCCCAACACTATATCTAAGGTGTGATGGTCAGTTCATTGATTATCCTTGGGTTGTCATTAGTTCTTACATCTGCATTGAAAAATGACTTATAATTCGTTCAGAGAAAATTTCAGTAGTTGCTAATTTAGCTGCCTTTATTCAAGGGTTTTATGTATTTTTGTGCTGGATGTAGTTTGTTTTGGAAAAAAAATCAATAGCTTTAATGTCAGTACATAATGTATGTTCACTTAGCATGTGAGATACTGTGCCTATATGTGATGACTGCAGACCAATCAGAACCCTGTGAAAGTAGGAAAAATTCAGAGAAAGGAAGTAGTAATAGCACATGGAAGAAGGAGCAGCTTTTATGTGGGGAGGGAATACAAAACCTGGTTGTTGTGTGTGGTACTCACAGGAATTTGAAGGGAAAAGACATTTTGAAAGGACATTCACCTCTCCATAGCCCTATCAAGAATGCGTGCCTGAGACTCAGTCACTTACTTCTAAGATGCATAAAATGAATGGTCCTTAGTGAATTATTGTCCTTTGAAAGTTTTTCTCCCTTTCAAAGTTGGATATGGTAGTTAAGTGCACATGGGTTTTGGTTCTTCTCTACCCTGAAATAGGATGGAAAGTGATAACAGAGTAGGGCACTTTGTCTCAGCCACTTTTTTTTCTTTTTTTTTTTTGTGAGGAGCAGAGGAGTTTTTGACTCAGAACATGTAATACAGAAAAGATCATAGACTCACTGCTGCTATGGTCCCTGGGAACTCCTGCTGCAGCCTTTTGTTGTTGGTCTGGTCTGGTTGCAGTCTACACTCAACCTGCATGGGTAAAAATGTCAAGGTGATGCGTAGGAACAGTAAGAACAAATTTTAGAAGTTCTTTCCAATTTTAGAGTGTTGCTGACTCTAGCAATATCAGAAATGGTTCTACAAAAGATTATTCTATCTTAAGAATACATTTTGTAGTAAAGAACAAAACAGATCAAAACCACGTAATATAGACAGAATATTACAAAACATTGTGAAAATATTATATAAAATTACTTTCATGTCTCATGCTCCATAGATCATTTGTGGCAGTGAATGGTATGTTTTATTGTCAATGGTGCCCTTCACCTGGGGTTCTTTGTGGCAGTGAATGTCCCTGCATATGGTGAAATGAGTGCTTCTGCTGCAGAGATCCTTCATAGTCAACACTGAGCTAAAAAGAAAGTAATTTCCATTTCCTATCCCAGGGTAGGTATAGTAATGAAAAAGACTGAGGATGATTAGTGATTCCAAGCTTTCCTTTAAAATAAGGTTCATCAAGCCTTAGTTCAAAAGAATATGGGGAGGAGCTTGTAAGAGCCAATGAAAGACATGCAAAAATGGGCTATGTTTTAGTTTGCAATACTGTGTGCCTTGCAAACATATTCCAACCTTTGCATACAGCTAAGAGGAGGTGCATGAGGCTGTTCTTCACATACCTGCTGACAAATTTATTAGAGACTCAGAGATCCTATCCAAAATGCCCAGCACTGGTCACTCCAATGGATAAGACCCAGGACAAGGTGAACCTCTGAGATCCCTTCACATGCATCAGGTGAAATTTAGTAGGTTTTTGGTTGCTTAGCTGTAATTTTCAAATCAGCTTCTGATTGTGGCTTAATTTTTCCTTCATCTGCATTATTTTACCTTAATTTGCATTTCTTCAGCACCCCATTCAGGCAAGGAAAGGTTTGCTTGGCAATTAACTTGAAGAAGGTGTACGAATGCACTGTTTGGTGGGAGAGCAGTGTGTGCCACTCTCCAGGTTCCAGCCTGACCAGGACTTGACCCTTTTGTGCTTTGCTGTGTTTTTGGTTTTGATCTCAGTAAGTTTTGATGATGGTGCTGTTCAGGAAACAGCGCAAAGGCCCATTGTTTTCTCAGATTATCTCCTCAGATGCACGCCTGAAATATATTGCTTGGTCTGACTGCAGATCAACCACAAATGCTAAAGCAAATAATACTGTGGGAGTCTGAAAGCGCAGATGCCATTCAGAGTAGTCACAGATACTTTGATGTGGGCACTTGCTTTGTATTTCCTGCATTTCTTCACTCTAAACATAGTTTTGGCTTCAAGTGTTTTCACCCAGTCTCTGACCTGAGAGACTGTGCCATTGAATAAGAGTGTATAAATGCTATGCACCTGATTTTTTGGTGTGTACTGTACCATAACTTAGGCCACTAGCACCTAAAATGAAGGCATGGATCTAGAAGAATCAAAATGTCAAACAATACATGGGTCACTAGGGAGTTTGAAACTTCGGGATTAATTTCATTGGCTATAGAGACAGATGCTGCCTGGTAATCCAAACCTCCAAACTCTGAAGTTTGAGTCTGGCACATGCACAATTTGAGTCAATGTGAGAGGCTTGTTATGGCAGAGAACTGAGGATAAATGAGTGGGAAATGCCTTGTTTTAAGGATATTATATCTTTGTAGTGGAGGAATTGGACATATTTGCCTTCCATCACACTGTACCATTTTCTTCATCTGTCTACTGAGTTGGTTCAAAACATACTGTAAATCTACTTGTGCAGCAAAAATGATGATGTCTAAAACGTTATGAATAGCATATGTGCACCAATTCTTGATGTGTTCTTGCCAGCACTACAGTAGTCATTAATATCTCCCATACCTTAGGTATTATTCTCTCTTTTTCTCTCTCTGAAGGAACAATTTCTTTTCTTATTTCATGCACCATGAATATTTATCATCCACATACTTATTTCTTTCTTTTGGCAACCATACTTCCAAGTTGCACTAGCCAGATGGAATGGGATGGTCTTTAAAAATAGTGTTCAGGACACAAGAGCATTGAAAATCCATATCACAAAAAACATTCCAAAGACTCACAGGGTCTTCCTCTTTTATTTCATTAATTCAGTCTGTCTTACCACCTATGTGAATGCAAGAACAAAGCTTGTGTGGAAAATGGATGAATACTGTTCTGGATCTGTGTGCTATCCTACCATAGCCAGATGTTTCTACCTTACTGGTCAGCAATGCAAAGCTTGATATGGGTACTTAAATTGTCTCCTTCTTGTCCACCTTTTCCCCTTAAATATTCCTCATGCCTGGTGTCCTAATTGGACTAATGCCTCTACAGTGACAGTGACAGTGTGCCCATCTGCAAACCCAATAGCTCTGTGTTTGCAAGCTCTTGTCTCCAGCTATAGGGACAAGAAAATAAAGGTTTTGGCTAAATAATGGGATTCATGAAAGTCTGAAGCTGAGAAGAAATGGAAGGTCCATCATGAGAGTATAAGAACGATCAGACCAAGTCATTCTGGCTCAAACCCAAATGTGTGGCAAACCAACTTGATTACTCTGAAATCCCCTAGGAAATACCTAGAGCAAAATGTGGAAGACCTAAAGTTGTTCTGTCAAAAACATCCACAGCATTTTTGAGTAAAGCATAGCAGACAGATGGATTTGTGGGAATGCGGTGTGAAGTAGGATATAAAGTGAAGCAGTATCATGGGAGACAGTCCAGTTATCAAGGACACATGCAGGTAGGAGAAGATGACCATAGGCCATGATGGAGGAGAAAAGTCATAAGAGGACTCAATATGTGGAAAACATCATAGAATATAAATAAAAATATTCATGAAGGGAGAGAGGAAAATAGGGACACAGTGGATGCCTCAGCATAAGAAGCTTGATGTAAGTCAGGGCAAAACAGAAAGTAATTCCTCTGCTTTGTTTTCAACCTGTTTTTTCATCAGGTGCCTTCATTGGCCAATTTCAGTATTTGGCTCTTACCCTTTATTGCAATAACCAGAGATATGCAGTTCAGAAATGGACTACCCCTAATTTTATTGGTTTCCATCATACCCCCTCACACACATCTCCTCACTGAGATGAATAATCCTAGTCTATTGAATGCCTCTCTGTTCTGGAAGCCAGAGCCATATTTCTGACCATCCTCATCTTTCTTTATTAGTTTTCTGGCACCTTGTTTGAATGGAGGCCCAAGGAGAGGAAAGGACAGATAGACTAGAACTGCATTCTTTATTTTGAATATTCATTGCTCTACTGTTTCTCTCTATTTCATTCCTAGTCCTTCTCAGTTATTGAGAGGTCAGTTCTACCCTCACCTATTCCAATAATACTGAAGAAAAAGTTTTACTGAGTCAAACCCCAGACTCCACAAACAGCCCACAAAAACTACTGCTTTGATTCTGGAGAAAATAATGTGTGTTCAAAGACATGCAAGCATTTCCTACAACAATGTTGATCACATCCATTTTCTTAAAAAGGAAAAAAGAAAGGAAAAGAGTCATCAAGGTGAATTAAATGGCATTGTGTCAGCAGGACACAGAAAAGACACATAGCAACAGGGGGAGGAGAATCTGGTACAGAACTCATCACATTAGCTGTCTTCTTTGTCCATTGGAGACTTGGACAGAAATTAAAGCACCTGTATGGTAGCTAATAATGAAAGACAGATTTATTAGCAGTGGAAACGGTCCTAAACTGTTTAGTTTCTAACATTTCAGGGACTGTTTGGATGAAGAGTTTTGGCTGAGGTGAGATTTGGAACAGTATCCAGCTTTGGTTTTTTTCTTATGCTTCAAGACATTTGGGTTCTGTTTTGCTGTAGACTTGGGAGACATACATATGCTACAAGGACAGGTGAAATATATAAAAATATATATAGAGAGGTAGTATGTAATGAAAATTTGATTGTGACCTTAAATTCATAGTAAATATCTTAGTGTATATGTTCATATTTTATTCTGAGCTACAAAAATAGTATAGGCAGTTTCCTTTCCCTCCAAGGAACGACATGCGAAAAACCAATCTGAGTAAGTATGTAGTACTTCATAAAACTTTCCTAATGTTGTTGGTTGGTTGGTTTGGGTTTTTTCCTTTATTAAAAATCCATAATAATGTAGAGAACTGTGGTTGATGTTATTTATACTAAACCAGTGTTTGCTTGTATATTCTGGCAGCTGGTTTATCTATGCTCTTTCTCAAGTTGTTTGAACTTACGTAATTATTCTGGTCAGCCATGTGTTAGGTAAGTACCTTCACCTGTGATGTCTTTGAAAAACTGTGTTCTTGCTACTCACCCCAAAACTACTTCAAGTCTCTCTTCCAGGAGACACAACACAGTTGAAATTCATTGATTATCTTCTGGGATGAGGTGTCCAGAACATAGCCTCTGATGGGGTCATTCCCAGATATTTAGTCTGTACCCTCAGGAACTGAATAGAAGAGCCTCTTCTCATGGACTGAAAGCTTTACCTTTTAGGTAATAAGGAGCAGAGATAGAAAATAAAATATGTATCCCCCTCATTATGGTGGGAGTTGGACCTAGACACCACCTTGACAGATGTCCTAGTCCTCTCTTGTGTACCTATGCCTTCTATTTCTCCTGTTCTTGGGGTGATTTTTATAAGTTGAACACCAGTTGCACATATCAAAACAAAACTCAGAAAAAAAGAGATGGCAACAGGGACATGTGCCGAATAAAATATGTGTGCTGTACCTCAGTGTTGTGAAAAATGTCTTCCTTCTCATGGGGCTCAACTTTGAGTTCAACATCTGCTAGTCTACTTAGCTCTTTAGTGGATACTGCATCATTGCTTCACCAAAAAGGATATCTTAGCATGCAAACATGGTTATCTTACATGCTCAATATTTCTACCTTCTTTCTGGCAGTCTGCAGCCAGACTAGAGGCTATGTCTGTATCTTCCTGCTTAATAGCCCTTGTGGACTTCCATTAATTTAATTGTACTTTTAAGCCCTTTGGTATTTTGACTTCTACAGCATGCAGTGGGAGGGAGTTCCACAGTCTTTCCTAAGCAAGAAAACCACTTAGGTAAGATGCACAAGCTTGACCTCCATCGTGACACTAGAACCAGGACTGCAATGAATGTATGAGGGAAGCCAATTTCAGTTTTGTCAATCTGTGGGCCAAGCTGTAGACTATGAAATCAAACTCACAGGATACAGAGCTAGTAAGTGCCAGAATATCTGAAGAGACACAGGTCATGATGTCTTATTAAAAATCACCCTGTGGCTTAGCAATATTTATCGTGCTGTCTCCCAACTACACTTGGCTGACTCCAAAAGCCAGTGGTTGAGGGAAAGCAAATATTTTTTTCCCAAAAATAGTGAGATTGGGAAAAGGAAATATCAACTCAATGCATGGCTAAAAAAACTCCTCTCTGGTGGGGTAACACAATCCTGCAGCCACACAGTTGCTTCTTAAATAATGGTTAAAAAGTGCCTTTTGTCAGTCAGTTGGAGAATGTAGCCACCTTATCAAGCACTGGTGAAGCTAATAAAAAGGGAGAAGTGGGTTGTGCTGGAATTCCTCAAAAATCCCTTCAAATATTTGTTTTATTGCATTTCAGATGGATTCCTTTTAAAGTTCCAAGCTTGACCGCCCAGAGCATTTCTGTTCTCTAGCCCCTCAAATAACGGTTCAGGTGGAAACTCAGTCCTTGAAAGCTTTTTTTCTTCTTTTCTGAGGGAAAATGTGAAGACAAACAAATGCCTAGGATAAGCTGCTTCTTATCTTCATCTTGTAAAACTCCTCCAGGAAAGCTAATTAGAATATGTAAGACAGGGCAAAGAAGCACCAGAAAAGGAAAGGAAAAAGAGGCCTTTAAACCCACAGGCAGTCATAGGAAAGTCCTGGCCTTTACAGTTCCCATCAACAGCAGGGGGAACAAACCTGGAAAAGGTTGTACAGTGAAATCTGTGGCTCTGTGATTCATTACTTTGAGGGGAGGTTTAACATAGCACAGGGGGCTGAGCAGCTCCAGCATCTCTGTGCCCTGGACAGAACTGCTTGGTCTCATGGCAGTTGGACTGCACTCAGGATCATGGTCTTTCCCAGGTGGCAGACCTGAGCTTTTGGCACCCAGATTTTCTGGAAAAAAAATCCATCCCAAATGCTACTGACAGCCTCCTTCCTGCACCTACACCCTGACATGGCTCCCAGAACTGGGGTCCATGCAGCAGCAGCTGGGAATCATGGCATTCAAGGACAGCAGAAGGTTACTAACAAAATAAAAAATGGTTTTATTATAAATGCTGTCAGCAATATGGTGATAACAGCAATATGTGTTTATGGACATTCTTCCAGGACATTTTTGTGCAGTGAGCAGCTTACTGTTGAGTTTCATGACTAGCAATTAGGTGAAATGCAGTTGTATTATGGTGTTATTTCCATCTGCATCTTTGAAACTTCAGGTAGATATTTGTACTAGGAGATAAAGAGTTGTGATTTTTGAAAATCATTTTGCTGTGAGGATAACCCTGGAAGAAGTCACCTCAAGTCCCACCCAGGTGCCTGAGATCTCTCAGCACTGGGGACCTCACCATGGAGGGCAAAGGGTGGGCTTCAATGTACATATTCCAAGGAAAGATCAATCAACATATTTCCCTTGTCTCACAGGATTTTCCCTCCAAATTTGAAGCATGCTTATTTTGTAACAAGGTATTGAAAGAACATTTTCCCTTTTACTTACATGTGAGGATCCTACTCCCAGGTTTTGGCTTTCTCCTTCAAATGTTGTTGATGTGCCAGACAGCTGAAGTAGGAGGTGAGTTTGGTCATTAATATGCTGGTGCTTCTGTTTCCCCTCTTGTGTAAAAAGACTATACAGTTCTTATCTAACTTACAGTGTACCTTCCCCTCTTTTCTTGTGTTGCTTTTTTGCCCTTTTTATTTTTTATTGGTTTTTTAGTTAGTTCATGTCTTTTCAAGTTCCTGCAGCACTTTGTGCCCTCTTTTACTTTTCACTTTTAAATTTTTCCATTTTAGGACATTTTTTGTAGTCTCTGCTCTAGCCCATACTTAGTCTGAACCTGCAGGGTCTCTTCCAGTTCCATAAACTCCCTACCTTGCCCATTAATTACCACCATGGAGCTTGTCATGCTGCTTAGAGAAATGCCCGACTCCAGTGACTGCACTGTAGCCCCTTCCCTTGCCCAGCAATAACATCCACAAAGAATTCCCCTCTGCTAGTGAGCCATGGTGACCTTCCCTTCCTGAAGCCATGCTGGCTATTTTCTGTCAATCTACCCTTTTCCAAAGGTTCTCCCTTTTGACTCTTCAAAGAGTTTCAAAGGCTTTTGCTCACAACTCATGTCAAACTGACTAGTGTGTAGTTTCCTACTATAGGTTCCTTTTTAAAGTTATGGCATTATGCATTAGTCATCGTTTTTCCTCAGAGACCACTCCTGAACTCAGTAAACTTATGAAAACATCTCCCAAAGTCCCTCCAGTTCCTACTGGTATTCCATTCAGTATCTTCTGATGTCCTCAGCACCAGAGTCCCAAAACCTGGTCCTGTGGAAGGTCCCCAGACATGTCTCATCCTTGTTACACCTCTAGAGTTCAAATAGTACAGCTAGAGGTGCCAGAGGAGCTATTCTGGCTGTGCACAACTGTTAGTCACCTCAAAGACTGTCCAGAGAACATTTGAAATACAGTTTCTAATATTATGAACAGAGCAGCCTCCAGAGAGTTTCAGCTACATCAAAAGGCAAGAGCTAAATATCAGTTCCTTAGCAGGACACTTTTTCTGTCCAAGTAACTAATTTACCATCTTCTCTTGTAATTATTTACATCCATGACAATTTGGATTCTGCCCTTTGGTGACATCAAAAGGAGGAAAAAAGAGAGGCAAAATCATTGTCACATAAGGTTCTTGTCAGGTTGTTTGATTTCTCTAGCTCTGCGCTTTCCTGTAGCCTGTTCCCATATTCAGTATGAATTTCCTGAGTTTCTTACATATGGTTTTGAAATAATCACCATACCTAGGATATGTCTTGCTTTTCGCTACAGAGATATTCTCCTGCCCTACATTTAAAGGGACTTGCTGCATTTCCATACCAACATCATTGCCTACCTCAGTATTTACATTTCTTTTTTTACAAAGAAATATTTATGTTCTACAAAAGATATTTTCCTCCAGTATTTTCAAATCTAAATTAATTTAATAGATGAACCTATAAACAATAAGGAGGTATAAATATAATTGTAAAATTCATAGTAATGGATGAGGCTTGGAAGAATGCATTTTAAGTTTGGGATCAACAGGAGAAAGCAAGAAAAGCAGAATGTACTATTGTAGAGGCTGATTATGAAAAATTACTTTGAACACGTGTTTTTTTTACTGAAGGATTAGCAAGGAGGCATACCGGATGTTTAAGGAATCTGATTTTCCATCTGTAGTGAAATGACTTCTTTTCATTGCCTAGATGGCTAAAAAAAATCTTGACATAATTCCTTCTAGTTCCTCAGAACCTGAAAAAATAGGTCAATATTTTCCATATTTTCCAGGCTAACATAGTCTAAGGCCTTCTGCATCTGTCTTCATAGGGCCATCTGAAAATCAGTAGACATTTATGAGTCTTACCTGTAACCTGCCCCAACATAATTTTTAGCAGAAAATATTTAGAAGTTATTTCTGCTCTGTCACTCTGTTTATCTTTTCCTAAGCCAGCAATGATTGCATGGTCTTTGAGGACTTTCTCTATTTTTGGACACATTTCTCTACTGCTAGGTGACTGGGGAAGGCAAGATGTTTGTCTCCTTTTGCTTCTGTTTTTGGTAAAAGTCAGTTTGAGTTCAAGGCGAGACTGAACATGTTCTTGGAAGAGAAACTCAGTGAGAATTATTAAATACACAAGCGCCGTATCTTAATCAAGAACTCCCAAACTGAGAATAGTTGAAGAGTGGGATATTACTAAGGGGAAATTTCAAATATGCCTGTCTTGTTCTTTCTCTTCTTCATGCAGTTGGAGAATGCATAGTGTGCTCAATGGACCTTTGCTCTGATATGTAACGACTTACTGTCATTTCTTTTAATGCAAAATATTTTTGACAACACAAAATGGATTTGGGTTTACCTGGTAACTTCTCTCACACTAGGAGAGCAATTCAGATTCTTTGAACCACTGTAGATGTGCCCAGAGGTATCCAGGACACTTGGATGGGGCTGGAAAATGTAATGAAAGTCCTCCTTTAAAAGTTAGAGCTGAAGTAGACAATCTACAAGAGAATTCTGTCTTTCTGAGGAGGCAGTAGGAGGCCAAGTGGGGTGCCCTAGGGTGTCAGTGAGGATGTGATGTGTCTGTTTAGGCACTCAGATCTCACCTAATGACTTGGGGACCTGGGCATTCAGTGTAGTCAAGAAAAATACGTACCCTAAAAGGTGAGATTTACCCAGTGTGTCTTAGACATGCACCTTCAGATGGAGGTTCATATGTCTGCCACTTGGTGTTAGAGGGAATGGAGGTCTTCTGCATAACTATGTAGACATGCAACGTTTTGGGACAGGAATACCACACAACATTGCTTTTGTCTTGTCAGTGTCAAATCTGTTAAGAATAGAGAAAGAAACAAGCATTGGACTCTTAGGCCAAGCTCATATGTTGCCTCCCTGACACAGCTCTCCCAGCTGATCACTCTAACCCCACTCTGGTCAGACACATGACCACTCCTTCCCATTAAAATGTGTAGGTGTGAAATCCCACCAAGTAACATCAGTCAATGGAAAATGCTTGTTTTGGCAGCATGTATTATCAATATACCCATTGAGCCTTTCAAAAAAAACTTGAATCTGTACTCTGCTCTAGGTTCCTGCTTGCAATGACACATCTACCTATTTATTAAGCTGAATTCTTCATTGTCAGTCTCTTCTTCAAAATCCCATA
>NW_008660151.1:0-4457 GCF_000695815.1 Acanthisitta chloris
AAGGGTTAATGGGTTCAAACTGAAAAAGGGAAAGTCTCCGTTAGATATTAGATAAAAGTTTTTTACTGTAAGGGTGGTGACACATTGGAACAGGTTGCCCAGGGATGCCCCAACCCTGGCAGTGTTCAAGACCAGGCTGGATGAGGCCTTGAACAACCTCATCTAGTGGGGAGGTGACCCTGCCCATGGCAGGGAGGGCTGGGACTAGATGATCTGTAAGGTCCATTCCAACCCTTAAATTCTATGATTCTATTATTCTAAGACAAAATAAAAGGAGTGTTTGTATTGCATTCTTTTTTTATTCATACAAAGGATTGTTTTATGCTGCCAGATCCAATAATAGACTCTAAGCTGATGTCCACTTGTCCATGATCCCTTCAGAAATCAGAAGAAGGAAGAAGACAAGTACAAAAACATCACAGTCCATTGGCAGCCCTTGCAACTTAGCATCTTTTTTTCAGAGAAGAACAGTTTTCCCAGGAATGTACTGATATCTCCTCCCTTTGAACACCTTCACGAGTTCTCTTCTAACTATAGTATCAAGAACAAGTGGTCTGTCTTCATTCTCATTGCTTCTCACAGTCTTATACCTCCCTATTGAGACATGCAGATCAGTAGACCATATTTCATCCAGCATGGTCCATGATATACCCTTACCTCACAGTTGCTATGTTTTCCTTCTTTTTTCCCATGCGACTCATTACATGAGGCCAAAGCTTTCCCATAAACATCCATAATGCTGCTTCCTTATCATATTTCATTTATGCTCAGCAACATGTATTTGAAATTTGCTTATCTTTTCCTGTCCATCAGAAAGTAAAACAAATCCACAAAACACTGTGCTGCAGACATGCTGCGGCTGGTGCCACCATTCATCCTTATTGTGTCATTGCTTACTTGTATTTTCTCATCTGCCCATAACCATTTTGAGAATTTTAAGTCCTTTGATGCAAGAACTAGCGTTTTGCATCTTGTTTGTATGATGTCTGAAACAATAAGGCTTTGGTCTGTAACACTAGGATAATGCAAATAAGTAAATAAATAATGACAATTTAGGAGATGTGGAAATTCCTTTCTCAAGTTGGCATACTTTTGCTACGGGCAATACATGAGTAATTCATGTTAAAAAGAGAAAAAATGTCAACAAAATAATATTCATTTTCCATTACATGAGGGAGTATAAAATCTCTTTTTTCTTTTACCTTTTTTTTAATGGTAAACACGGTATGTTTGGCTGCTCTTCCATTCTGAGGTATTTCCTGAAACCCCAGAAGGGTGAAGATAGTGTGGAAATGTGATTTGGAATACATAGACAGAACTGATCTTTTGTGTAGGAAAGTGCTGTTTTAGCACACTTTCCAGAACAGAAATGAAGTAGACTGAAACCACTATTTTTATATTTTGTGCTAATCACTTCTGTTAGGATAACAGAGATGTATAAATACTTGCTGAGTCTGGAAGTAGGAAAGAGCAATTTCTGCAACTAGGATTATAAGGAGCTATAAGAATTCATTTCCTTTCACAATTTTCTATGAACTAATTAGCTATGTATGGTAATTTCACTTTCTTAACCACTGTCAATATTTGGAAGCTTCTTTTATAGATTTGTGATTAGCTCTAATTGTAAACTAATTACACTGTTCATAGTAATAGAGGATCTTGTGGGTTGACAGAGAATCTATAAATGATGCCCAGGAGACAGCAACAGATTGAATACATTCCAGCCTTGTCATCTCTGTTCACTAACAGAGGAAGCCTCAGGACACCTAGTGCTCAATCTTGGGAGATATTTTTGCTTCCATTAAGAAATAGAGAAAAAATTTCAGCTGCCAGCAAACAACATAGGTGAACTTTCTGCTTCCTTCAAGTTTAAGCAAGGTGATAAGAAAGATAAAATTGAACACAATGACAGACAGAAGTAGCTCAAATGAATTACTATTTTATGTGGCAGGGAATGGATTCAGTGTGTCTGCCTGAAAAAAAAGTCATCATTCCCCCTGCCTATTTCCTAAGAAAATAAAGCTGAAGGTTCAGAAGAATTGGGGATGACATGTCTAGCAAGGGTGGGATTCAATCATACTTTGTGCAATATTCTCTATGCTTTTCCTTGTTATATTTTTCCTTGTTGCATCACTTATTTTATTCAGATACTTTACCTTTTATTTAGTAAATATTTCTATCTATTGATGCTCACTCTTCATTTCCCTAGAAAGTTTTGTTATCACTCAAGGTTATATTTTGCTTAACATTTCAACTAGATTAACTGTAAATACTGCAGTATTTTGCTCCTCTCATTGCATTGGAATACAAAATCATTGCCCTGCAGCAGAGTACAATTTGCCATTTTGGGCTGTTTGCAAAATACTGGTATGATTACAGCTCTCCTCTGGCTGAAACTAGGCAATGAATGGTCAAAGGGCAGAGTGAGCAAGGACAGTAAGAAAATTATCTTTGGTAGGGCATGATCCAAAGGATGCCCAATATGTACCTAAAAAGCTCATGGGAAGCCTTGTAGTGACTATATAATAGGAGTAGACCAGGTGTAATAACAGCTTTCATGGACTAGCATGCGTACACACTTGGACACTGACAAAGAATGTAAGGAAATTAAAGTACTGGAAGTTATGTCCACAGTTCTGGGGGGAAAGGGGATAGTCAGAATGAGACAAATGAACCGATAAATGAAGAGTTCTACATTCTGTAGTCAGCTCTGCAAATCACATGCTTCCCACAGGATAAACTCCACCAACATGCAGTGACAAAATTGGATGCAATGTACACAAAAGGCGAGTTAAAATAAAAATGGCAAGTTAAAGGCACATAAAGTGTTTCTGACTCGGTTGACCTTCCTGGTCCAGATACGTAACAGGATTCCATCTCTATGCATCTTGCCTGCCCTGGTTAGATCAGGGCTGTGCCATGAATAAAGGTTAAAATCAAAGGGTGCACATATTGTGGAGGTTCTGTTTTCAGCCTGGCACATCATCTCTGAGGTCTGAAAAAATCCCACATACTTAATGGGCTGATCACACCTAGACTCTTACACTAGACTTGTTGCTACGGGATAAAGGGCAAATGCCTTTCTTTTACTTGATAGGGGAAAAAGTGGTAAGTCTTGTCATGGCTGATACATCGCCAGCTCTGCTAACATTTGACTCAGCACAGATAAATCTGATTCATGTTATTCTTTCTTCTATGCTTTGATCACCAACAAAACGGTTCCCTCCTCTGAGTTATATTATATTGCCCGCTTTAAAAAAGTGAGCAGATGCTGCTTATCAGTCACATTTAATTTAGATTAGTACTAACTCTTCTTTCTTTTCTCCAGATGTCAAGACAAGAAGATAAATATGTGTGCTGGTTTGGGCTGGGATAAAATTAACTTTCTTCACAGTGGCTAGTGTGGGGCTATGTTTTGGATTTGTGCAGGGTACAGGGTTGATAATGTAGAGATGATTTTGTTGTTACTGAGCAGAGCTCATACAGAGACAAAGCCTTCTCTGCTTTCCGTACTGCCACGCTGGCAAGGAAGTTGGGGGTGCATGGGAGATTGGAAAGAGGCACAGCTGGGACAGGTGACCCAAACTGACCAAAGGGATATTCCATACCATATGACATCATGCTCAGTATATAAGGTGGGAGGAAGGAGAAAGGGGGGGATATTTGGATTGATGACATTTGTATTCCCAAGTAACCGTTACCCGTGATGGGCCCTGCTCTGCTGGAGGTGACTGAAAATCTGCCTGACCATGAGAAGCAGTGAACTAATTTCTTGTGTGCTTTGCTTGTATGCGTGGCTTTTCCTTTCCCTATTAAACTGTGTTTATCTCAACCCACAAGTTTTCTAGCTTTTACCTTTCTGATTCTCTGCCTTATCCCACTGGAGGGGGAGTGGGCAAGCAGCTGTGTGGGGCTTGGCTCCTGGCTGGGGTTAAAATACTACAAAAATTCTTAGTGCCAGAAAAGTAGTTTAAGCATCTGGAAAGTGGTTGAATGAGCCTGGGAAAAAGAGTGACTCTGAACACTTTCAGTTTAAATGCTTCAGTTCTCTGTGTGTATCTAATAGTCACATTTGTTAAGACTGTGGCGCTGCATACTCCCAGGGGATTCTTGAACACCTCAGCCTTATGCCACTTCAGTATTTCATCTGGTGAGATCATGAAGAGACAAACACCAAGATAGAGGCACTATGAGCTTTGCACCCACATGGGACCTAGGGCAAACTCGAACAGGAGACTCATCCCATACACTATGCCTGACAGACTTTCCTGTTGTAACTGTGTCCAATCAGTAGGTCTTTTGGATTCCCTAGCTACAGGTAAGTAGGTTATTATCATTGTCATAGTTGTCTGAAAATAAAGACAACTCAAACGTAACTAGAGGAGTAGAAAGACGTATAAAAAGGGAAGAAGAGAACTCTATGTATATTTACTTTGGTGAAGGAGAGTAATACAACT
>NW_008660151.1:4505-5610 GCF_000695815.1 Acanthisitta chloris
TGAAAAGGGTAGTCCAGGATTTTTCACCTGCCTTTGTTACGGCCTTCAGGCATCTAAAATGGATCAATTTTTAAAAGGCTCTTATAAATACAGATATCACAGATTTTATCATAGAGGGATTTGGGCTAAAGAACCTGCAATATCTCAGTAGCATAAAATATAAAATTTATTCTCTAAGTGGGATTGGAGTAGCAAGACAGCTGTCTTTTCTATTCTCCCACTCAGACACACACACATATGTATAGAGTCATAGAATAAATTAGGTTGTAAAAGACCTCTAAGATCATCGAGTCTAGCTATTAACCTAACATTGCCAAGTCCACCACTAAACTAGGTCCATAAACACCATATCTGCAGGTCTCTTAAATATCCCCAGGGAAGGCGACTCAACCACTTCCCTTGGCAGCCAGATTCAGTGCCTGACCACAATTTTGGTGAAGAGATTTTTCCTAATATCCATTCTAAATCTCCCCTGATGCAACTTGAAGCCATTTCCTCTTCTCCTATCACTTGTTACTTGGGAAAAGAGACCAACCCACATGTAATTACAATCTCCTTTCAGTTAGTTGTAGAGAGGGATAAGGTCCCTGCTCAGCCTCCTTTTCTCCAAGCTACACCACCTCAGCTCCTTCAGCTGCTACTCACAGGAGTTGTGCTCCAGGCCCTTCATCAGCTTTGTTGCCTTTCTCTGGACTACCTCCAGCACCTCAATGTTTTTCCTTTAGTGAAGGTCCCAAAACTGGGCATAGGGCTTGAGTTGTGGCCTCACCAGTGCCAAGTACTTTCCCAGCCATTATTCCCCCAGCCTGTAGCTCTGCCTGGCGTTATTGTGACCCGAGGGCAGGACCTAGCACTTGACCTTGTTGAAACTCACACCATTGGCCTCGGCCCATTGATAGTGATCCCTGCCCTAGTCCTGTTGGCTGCATTAATTGCTGATACAAGCCACGATGCCACTGGCCTTCTTGCTCACCTGGGCACACTGCTGTCTCTTGTTCAGCTGCTGTTGACCAGCACGTCCAGGTCCTTTTCTGCCTGGCAGCTTTCCAGCCATTATTCCCCCAGCCTGTAGCTCTGCCTGGCGTTATTGTGACACGAGGGCAGG
>NW_008660151.1:5631-18876 GCF_000695815.1 Acanthisitta chloris
GCACTTGACCTTGTTGAAACTCACACCATTGGCCTCGGCCCATTGATCCAAACTGTCCAGATCCCTCTGCAGAGCTTTCCTACTCTTCAGCAGATTAGCGCTTCCACGCAACTTGGTGTTATCAGCAAATTCATTGAAGGTGAGCTCAATCCCCTTGTCCAGATGACTGACGACAATATTAAACAGGACTAGTCCCAGTACTGAGATCTGAGGAACACCACTGGTGATCAGCTGCAAGCTGGATGTAACTCCATTTGCCATCATTCTCTGGGTCCAGCCATCCAGCCTCTTTATCACCCCGTGAACTGTGCACCCATCCAAGCCACGAGCAGCCAGTTTCTCCAGAAGAATGCTGTGGGAAACAATGTCAAAGACCTGTCTAAAGTCTGGTTAGCAAAGCCTTTCTCTCATCTACTAAGCACATCACCCTGTCATAGAAAGAGATCAGGCTGCACAAGCAGGACCTGTCTTTCACAAAACCATACAGGCTGGGCATGATCCCCTGTACATGCCACATGATACCACTCAGAATTATCTGCTCAATGACCTTTCTTGGCAGCAAGGAATGTCTGCAATTCCCCAGATCCTCCTTCTGGCCTTTCTTGTAGAAACTTCCAGTCACTTGGGACCTTCCTAGTTAGCCAGGACTGTAGATAAATGACGTAAAGTGTCTCAGCAAGCTCTTCTACCAGCTCCCTCAGCACCCTTGTGAGAATCTCATTCAGACTCATAGACCTGTGTGTGCCTAAGTAGCAGATTGAGACCATTTCATCTTGGATTATAGGAGCTTCATTCTGCTCCCCAACCCTGTGTTCCAGCTCAGAGGGCTAGGTCCTCACAGAACAACTGGTCTTACTTTTAAAGACTAAAATGAGGAAGGCATTAAGTACTTCAACATTTTCCTCATCTTTATGTTTGCCCTCATATCCAATTCTTGTTGGCCCTCCTTTTGTTGCTCATGCACTTATAGTAACATTTTTTATTGTCTCTTACAGCAGTAGCCAGATTCAGATCTACCCAGGCTTTGGCCTTTCTGATATTCTCCCTCCATAATCTCATGATATCTTTGTAGTCCTCTTGTGTTGCTTGTCTGTTCTTCCAAAGGTCATGAATTCTTATAGAATCACAGAATCATAGAATATCCTGAGTTGTAAGGGACCCACAAAAATCATTAATGTTCAACTTCTGGCCCCACACAGGACAGCCCCAAGAATCACACCATATGCCTGAGAGGATTGTCCAAATGCTCCTTGAACTCTGTCAGGCTTTGTGCCATGAACACATGCACCCTGGGAAGCCTGTTCCAGTGCCTAACCACCCTCTGTATGAAAAACTTTCTCCTGATATCTGACCTAAACCTCCCCCGACACAGCTTCATGCCATTCCCTCTGGTTGTGTTACTGGTCACCTCTCTCCTAGTGAGGAAGCTGTAGACCATGATGCAGTGCCCCCTCAACTGCTTCTTCTCCAGGTTAAACGAATCCAAGTGACTTCATCAGCTTCCTCTCTAGGCACTTCACCATCTTCACTGCACTCTTTTTAACACTTTTTAATCATTGTCTATCTTTTTTATATTGTGCCCGAAACTGCACACAGGACTCAAGTTGAGACTGCAAGAGCACAGAGCAGAGCAGGTAAAAAAGTTCCTTAAACCACAGCTGGCAGTGCTGTGCCTGATGGTCCCCACAACACCATTGGCTCTCCTGACTGCCAGGACACCCTGCTGACTTGTGTTCAACTTGCCATGAAGCAGGAGCTTCAGGTCCATTTCTGTATCTTTTATGCCTCAGTTCCAGCCAAAATTCTCTGTTCAGCCAAGCTGGTCTACTTCCCTAATGGCTCATGTTTCAGTACATGGGCACAACCTGCTCCTGAGACTTTAGGATTTCCTATTTGAAGAATGCCCAACTTTGCTGGAATATTTGGCCCTTCATAACTGAGTCCCAAGGCGCTACTTACTTCTCTAAGAATAAAACACTGTCATTTCATAGTCACTATGCCCAAGATGGCCTCCAACCACCACATCACCCACATATCCTTCTCTGTTCACAAAAATCAGGTTCAGTAGGGCACCTTCCCTTGTTGGATCCCTCACCAGCTGTGTCAGGAATTTTACCTTTCGCACACTCCAAGAACCTCCAGTACTGTTTCTTCTCTACTGCGCTGAATTTCTAGCAGACATCTGCTAAGATGAAGTCTCCCATGAGCACAAGATCCAATAATCATGAAACATTCCTCAGCTTCTCATAGAATATTTTTTCTGTGTTTCCGTCCTGGTTGAATGGTCTATAACCGACTCCCACAAGGATATCTGCTTTGTGCTTCATCCTGGTTCTTACCCACGAACCCTCAATGCTATTGTAACCTTCATTAAATTTTAGACAGTCAAAACATTCCCTAACACACAATACTACCCCACCTCCTCTCCTTTCCTCTTCCTTCTGAAGGATTCACAGCCACCTATTGCAGCACTCCAGTTGTGTGAATCCCACCACGTTTCTGTGATGACAGCTATGCCATAGTATTCCTGCTCTATAATGGCTTCCATCTCTTCCTGTTTGCATGCATTGGTGTTAACTTCAGCTGGGATATGGATCCTGACACCTTTTAGAGGGAAGAAGCCCTGATTCCTATGTGACCATTTTCAGGCATATCTGTGGTATCTAGCACGTCAATAACCCTTGCATCTTTGCTTCTGCATGGTTTTAATTCCTTACCTCTACTGAGACAGTAGACCTAGGGACCTCACTAAACACTGTCCCTCTAAGTGTAGGATATTAATCCCTGGCTCTTCTCCAGTAAGCCTACGTTTATCTCTTCCCCTTCAAATCTAGTCTAAATACCTCTCAATGAGCCCTCCTAACTCCTGTGCAAAGATCCTTTTCCCCCTCTGAGACTACTGTACCCCATCTGTCATGATCAAGTCACAGACCCCATCTGTAATGTAAACCGAAAATTTTGCTCGTGACACCAGAAACAGAGTCAAGTACTGATATGCTGTCTCTTCCAGCTTCTCCCCACATCATTGCATGCTCTTTACAAATCCTGTTCACAACTAGCCATGACCAGCACAAAGGATTTCAGGAAGTCAGTCCCCAACCCCAGCTGTGGCGTACTTCCAAGCCACGGCCGGCAGAGCAGCTTCCTCATACATTGCTTCAGCCTTGTAGTCAGCCTTTTGCATGGTGCAGGATACCCATGCATTTGTTACACTGAGACACCACTGTCTTCCCTATTTTTTAACTTCCAATTTAGATGGGCCATATGAGCCACTGAAGGCTTCACGTGTCACATCATTCCAGGCCACTCTCTGAATTCCTGCTTTACTGAAATGAATTAGTGGTTGCTACCTTCATCATTAGCTTCTCTAAGCATGTCACTTGTTGCAAAAGAATAAAGCTGTTAATATTCAACTGTACTTCCTTGGTTCTCCCCTTACCATACCTAAGCATTGCAAAAGGGCAAGTGTAGTTCAGAGCTTTTGGTACCCCTTCACCATGACAGTTGTCCATACTTTGCCTTGTTTTCCCTGCACATATCAAAATCAGACAATGTTAGAGCTGGGCAGATGTCCTCAAAGTATCACTTCTCTAACCAGGGCTTTTGTGTAGGCTTGTTCTTGGGTTGGATGTGTACAGCCTGTTAAAAACTGTCATCACGCTCATCTATAAATACCTCACATTGCTGGCTTCTCATCCTCTGAGATTATTTCGCCATCCCAGTAGTAATGAAAATTACTCAGTATTTAGAGGGGTGATGAACTGGCAGTTGGCACTTTCCCATAGCGCATTGGCTCAGACTCAGTTTGCTATAGCTGAAAGAGACAAGATGGGATCTGATTCAAACTACAGACACTCAGTCAAGATTGAGTGCTGCACCTGTGACACAAGATAATGTGCGAGGGTAAACCTGGAGAGTAATTAAAACATAAATCCATCTAAAAGGTGTCTGTAGAGGTAGATAGACTGCCAGTTTGAAATAACAAAGTACTGGAGAAATCAAGCACCAGTTGGCACATGTATGCAATGCAAGCACCATTTCAACAATCTCAGTTCTTATTCTTTAAAAATTAGAAAAATATCTATGCTGCTTCTACCAAAATGTTTAGTATACCCACACTGACCTTCTAAAGCAGCAGAACCTCAACTTTCAGACTCCAGCAGTATTATATTTGAAGCATTGTCATATGTTTCCTTGGGGACCAACTTCCTAGGTCCTAAGGAATCTGGAATTATTGATCATCACTTGTTCTTTACATCTAGATTGAGAAATGAAAGCTTTGGAAATTCAACAGATGTGCCTGTTCCCTGTGACCATGAAACACTGAGAAAGATTTTTGTTTGCCTGATAACTTCCTTTCTTTGACAGTTCACTTTTGTAATCTGATCTGCTTAGGAAGTTCCACTGCAAAGTTTAAACATAGGTCTTACCGACAGCTACTTGAAGATCATTTATAGAAAGGGATTACAATGCACTTTTCAACATACAACAACTAGGGAAGAAGCGAAACTTTATTTTTGAATATTTGGCTCTGGGATCTGCTCTTGCCAAGGATAAGATTAATCCTCAGGCACACAGGATAGATATGTTTTCTGATATTACATAGGAAAATAGTAAGCCACAAGTTGAAGTGAAAAATATCCCAGTGTATAGAGTCATACATTTCATCTCTAATCACAGATGTATTCAAATCTGTTTGTCTTATTAATAGTCTTCTAAACTGAAAGAAATCTGAAAAGACTGCAGGGTCTGATCAACAGCAGTCCACTTGTAAAAAATGGGATGATGCATGAGTTTACAATAGAATTAGCACTAATATATGAGCTGCAAATCAGTGTGACAAAAGTTCCTACATTAATGAAATGTACAAATGGCATTATGAAGATTTAAAAAAGAAAAAATAGTATTAAATAAAAGTACTCTAAGGAGCTGGCTAAGAAAAATCTAGTTTAGGACACAGTGAAAGTTAGTCAAAAGAGATGAGTATCTTGAGTTGGGCAAATCTGGATATACTAAAAAAAGCCAGTGAGAGCTATAGTTTTTATGCTTCCTCAGCCAAAGTTCAAGTCTCAGACAGGGGATATGATCCTAACAAAGCATTCTGTTCTGACACTGGACAAGTCATAGGCTTAAAGCCAAATGGGAGATCAAAGGCAACATTTACTGACAGTGCCCCTGTAACACTACCCACCTTTCATTTTTGAAGCAGAAATGATGTCACAGTGCTTGACAGCCCTCTTTGTCTTTTTCATCTGGGAATTTGTCTAAATGCTTTTTGTGCCAATGGAGTCCTCAAGCAACCTAAATACCCTGTGACAGTGAAGTCTACAATCTAACTACCTCCTGTCAAGAAGAGCAATCCTTTGGTGTGTTTTCAGTCTGCCTCCTGAAATGTTTACTTGTAACCTGTTTCTGGGACTGTGAAGGAAGTACAATAGGATGATAAGTCAAGAAGGAAAGTTGCCAGAGGGTCAAGTGCCAAGGAACAGGTTAAAATGAACTCTGAAGTCACATGCTCAGGTACATGTGTTTTATGCATCTAAACCCCATACTTTCACCTGATTACCCATATTTGTTTGCACTCATTGAGAAAGTTTCAAAAGTGAAGTTGAGACAATTCACATGAAAGAGTATTTGAGAAGGAAGTTTCAGAATCATTCAGTGGCTGACTATTTTCTTAAAATATTCCTCAGATCAAATTCCTATTGGCAGAGGAGAGCAGGCTGAGAGACAGGCTGTTCAGGAAATGACTAAGCTACAATGGCAAACTAAACTGCCAAACTCTGATGAACTCTGAATGTCCTTAAACAATCACACA
Source organism: Acanthisitta chloris (assembly GCF_000695815.1). Lineage (NCBI taxonomy): Eukaryota > Metazoa > Chordata > Aves > Passeriformes > Acanthisittidae > Acanthisitta > Acanthisitta chloris. The sequence continues at coordinate 11,450 of NW_008660151.1, forward strand.
GAGAAATTCAAGATACAGCTGATTTATTTAAATGGAATTACACATATAAATAACATAAAGCACAAGGAAAATTATTCCAGATAATTATATTTGAAAGAACGGCCTGCTTTTGTTATATTCCAGTATCTGTGGGAACAGCATTTGAAATTATTCTGCAGAAATTGGTGCTGTTGTGATAAACAAGTAAACTCAGTACCTCAAAATTTTGCCTGATGAGTGAGATCTTTATATCCTGCTTCACTGTAAACAGTGGAGATACAATGCCCAAATGTATAAATATATTGAGTGGGCATCTTAGACCACTGTGCTAAATAAAGAGATCTACTTTAGAGAACTCTTAGGCAGCCAGGATGAGGGAATAAAATTTTTTCTTCTGAGGAAATCTGAAGGAAATTATAGAGTAAAAATATGTGCTCAGGGAATAGAGAGTCAAGAGTTATCAAATTATCAATCATGCACTTGCATTGGTTAGTGGGAGTTCCTGAGACAAACTTAGCTACGATATAAACATGCAAGTGTGGCTTGATTAATCTTCTGTCATATTTTGAAAGAAAAGAAAGATTTGAGCTAGTGTGAACAATTTATAATTTAATTTCTTCCATATGACTGAAAATCAACTTTCAACTTCCATTTTTCAATAATGTTTTTGCCCATGTAAATAGTGTTAATGAAAGCAGTTTAACATTTAAGGAAACCAAAAATATAATTCACTTCTGTATTGTCATTATTAGTATTAATACGGAGTGTGTATTTTGAGCCTGGGCTAATCACCTCTGTTACGGCTTTTATGAGTTGTTTCTCAATGGACAAACTCAATCTGTTGATTTTAGAAAGTATTCTTCACACTGAGTAGACAAGAATGCATACAAATTCAAAATATTCAAAATAGCACAGTGAAATCCTTATCCTGTTTCTAAATTGTGCAGTGAGTTGTCACCACTATGTTACAGACAAGGTTCCTGTGGTCAAAAAGAAGAGTGTGAAGCAGGGCATAGAAAATCTATGAGGGCCCTCAAGAAATGGCCAGTTAAAAAATAGCTTATTCTTTTTAAATGAAACAAACCCATATCTTTAGCAAAATTTCACAATGTTTTTTAACCAGAAGACCTTGTAACAAAAATCTTTAAAGTTTCACTCCTTGAATAAGGAGCTTGAATCTGATTAAATAAAGGTGTCATTGCTCCGATGATCTCCTACTCAGCGGCTTGGAAAAGCTAGTGGAAAGAAGCTTTGGTGGGATAATACATTTCACTAGCTTCAGGTCTTAGAATCAAGAGGTTGTAAGACAAATATTAATGTATTGTTAACAAAATAGATTTCCTGGTATTTTGAGAGAAAAATATTTATCTCAGTATTTTCAGATACTTATAGTTTTGGATGAATACTAGGATTGTGTCTGGGAGTGTTCTTGGAGATATCCAAATCTGAAGAAAATTATTAATCTGGAGTCTATGCTCTGTGCTGGTTGAATTCCCTTTCATTCCATTCTTGTTGGGGTTTATTATTGTGTTACAGAAAGTAAATGTTTGGTAAGTATTCATATGGAATATCAGCAAAATTTCTGGTTTATGTTAGACAAATATCCTTCAAACACTGTTGCCTGGCAACACATTGTTAAAAGCAAGAAAATTCTATCAGTATAAGGGGTGGGGAAGAAGATACTAATGAGAAACTGAGGAAAAATAAATATTAATTTCTTTGACACCTATGTATGGTGTTAAGAAAATGAAATTAAAGCTCTTTGGGCTAGGGACTTCATATAACTTTGGTTTTCTTCCTATTGCTTAGTGTGACATTAGTCACGGATCAGTCCATAGCCATGATCACAAAGTTCAGTTAATATTAATGTCAATGCTACTATGGCTGCACCATACATACCACAATTCTTAAATGAGTGGGAAATTAGTTTAAGCCATCAGTGAACTGCAAGGGTGAGTTCTACAGTGCACAGTGGACTTTATGCACAGGATTGTTCAGAACTGTACCAGTTCTTTGCAATATTAAACACCAGTGAATCTTATTTACAATCTAAAGTACAAGTGTTATGCCCTGGTCTGCTTGGTGGGTTTAGGGGAAGGTAATTGCGAATTACTCTGAGTGGTCCATAAGAGAAATAATGCAATAAAGCTCACAAGGTCTAAGAAGAAATTTTTACTTACAAATTTTGGGTTACCCATGTGGAATAAGACACTTGGTAAAAGGCAAATCAGTAAGCTTACCAGCATTCAAACACAGCGCAAACTTTAACTCAGCATACCTTAGAGAACAAAGCCCTTAGGCAGGCACTGAATATGACACTTAGTGAGTCACTAAGGGGACAGCTCTCAGTGTGGACTACAGTGTATATATTGAGAAGATAAGATAAGAAAAAGAGAGAATTAGAGAGAAGAAGGGAAAGACAGATGAGAAAGAGAGAGATAATTACCACTCATGGATCCAGCATGGCCTTAGCCACTTTGAGTCCAGAGTAGTGCAGTGCACTACATAGCACAGGTCTTGCCATCTTTTTATGCATTCCCTTCACCCAGGGCCCTCCCTAGCATGAGGTCACACTTCTGCCTGTGCTTTAGGCAGAGCTAGGGTGCTTACTCATCCATCTCAGGGCTTGCAGCAAGGCCATGTGATCGACCACCACCATTACAATGCAGACCAATGGTTACCTTTTCAGGCTCAATGTGGTGGGGGAGGGAGGAGCTGCAGCTCCACCTACACAGAGCTTGACCTGTTCCCCCCACCACTTTCCCACCTGGTTGTTTTGAGCCAGACAACCTTTAGTTCTGTCTCTGACAGAAAGTCAGTGGGACTCATATATCTTTCGCATAATATTGTGATTCTCTTGCTGTTTGAGTCAGGTACTTCCTCAGTGAAGGAGCAGCTGTAAATACAGCATATCTCCTAATCTAGGTGTTCAAGTTAGGTAATGTTTTTCCTCTCCTTCTACCATACACACACCTAGCAAAGGCTGTATGGCTTTTCAATTAAAACAGAGGGCTGCCATGTCTCTGCTATATTGATGTGTGCTAGGCTTTCCTTTGTTGTTGCCATTCTTCGTTTCAATTGCGAAGAACTATGACAGGGTTTTTTTTTTACTTCCTTATTTTGGCACAGAACTGAAACACACAAATCAGTTACTATGATTCACTTTAAAATGAGATTTTATAGTCACATCAAATACGTTCCCATATTCTTCACATATAGCCCAGAAAGAGTACCATGACACCAAATACTGACACAGAGGCTGAAAGAAAATTCTACTGTATTTGCTTGCCTTAGGTGTAATTAGCTCAGCAGATGAAATTTTTTCAACATATCCAAACAGAGACAAGTTTTCTCAAACTTGTTCCAGAACCTGGTCTTTCAAAGACAGGAAAGTTATCAACTATAATTAATTCAGTGTACATGCAGTCCAAGGACCTCAAAGATATTAATAAAGGTAAATTATTTTGTAACTTATGAACTAAAAACTGTTGAAAATAATCTAGACCAGAGAAATCTTCAATTATTATCTAACTATTTATCTGTCTGTTTGTCTGTCTATCTATCTATGTATCTATCTATCTACCTACCTATCATCTGTCTCAACATTTCAAATAGCTTTGGGGTTTACTTTTCTCAACAGGCTATGTATTTTGCCACTTATAAAAGGGAAGGCTAATAAGGTGAACACTGTATTTGAAAATATAATTTAGTATTTCAAGTGTTTATGTTTATTTGAAGATCGGTGATATTTAGCTCTCCAAGTATATAAAACCCCTGCACTAGTCATGAGAAATCATGAGTATTGGAACTCTAACATGTTCCTAGTCCAGGATTAAGTTTTGTCCAATCTGGGTACAGTCTAGTGTAATTTTGATGCAGGAAAGAAAACATTCCTCTAGAAATATTATTAAAAGAATGACAGCTGTTTGAAGATACTTACGAGCTTGGATTGCCAAAATGAATCCTAGGAAAGCTGGATTAGTAAACAGAGGACAGGTTAGCAAATCCAAGGTACCTTATGAATATATGATTTTATGTGGCTCTGACATTTCTTACATGGACTTAGCACCTGGACATATGCTGTCTATTTGTACACATATCAAATACGTTTTTAGGCAGTGAACATTTGCTTTATCTTTTATATTTCATAAGTTTGAAATATGCGATATATCTTACTCTCCTCTAGTTGCTAATACATCTTGTCACATTTTTGGTACACTTTTAGTAGTCACACTATTGGTAGGCATATGTTTCTGTGATATTCCTAGTAAATGATTTTGTTATAATTAGTAGGAAATCATTGCACAGACTAAGATATTGTTGAGTTAATCTTTTAATGTATGCTTTTCAAAGTTTTATGTAACTTTTATATATACTTCAGTACTTTGGAGAATGAAGTAGGAACAAAGAAACACTGTAATTGTCAGCCAATATTCCATCGCAATGAATCTGTACTGAAGCTCTTCAAACTACTTTCACGATCTTATTTTGTACCATACAAATTTCATTAATCAATCCTGAGAAATTCAAGATAAATATATTCATATATATGCTGCTTCTGTGATGTACAGACTACAGCTGGCAGAATTAACTGAATAAAAAACTGAAATAATTAAGAAATAGTAATCATACATATTTAGTAAACTGGGTGATATTCACTAAATACATAAAAGATTATGTTGACAATGTGTAAAGACTGAGAGGTGTGAAATCTGAAAAAAAACACATATGGTTCCTATATCTCATAAAAGAGTAAAGAGAAGTGATAAAATTACAGATTCATCAGTCCAGCTTCACAACCCAGAAAAACATCAAAGAAAATTGAAAAAACATCTTGAACAATAACAACAGATGATCAGTAATATATACATTTTCAACAAAAACAAGGGGTTTCAAAATTGTTCGAGTTTTTCGAAGTGTAGGAGGTCTTTTTTTTATCAAAAAAATAGGCGAAATAATTGTAGCAATTGTTTTGACTTCAGTAAGAATTTTTTGACCTTATCCTCTTTGTTATTTTCTTATACATCCTGGGAATGTCTGATTGTATGTTTGAAAACATGTCTGGAAAACCATAACATAAATGCATAAAAGATGCATTGCATGAGTTACCTGTCCTGGATCTGTACCTATTCAGTATTTATGAACAGTATGTGTGTGCTGTAATACTAAAGATATATTTGCTTATCTTTTGTGGTGGATTGAATGTGGTTTGACACCAGGTGTTCAAGAGCAGATCTGTAGCTTCCCTTCTTCATCTTTCAAGGAGGAGAAAAATACAATGAAAGGTTGAGATAAGAGCAGGGAGAAATCTTTCACCAATTCCTGTCACAGGTAAACCAGACTCGACTCAGGGAAATTAACAGAATTTATTACCAGTCAAATCAGAGTAGAACAAAGAGAAATAAAAACAAATCTTCCCCTCACCCATCCCCTTTTCATGAGCTCAATACCATTCCTGAAGTCTCTTACTCCTCCCCATGTGTGGTGCTGGGTGTTGGGGAATAGGACTTATGGTCAGTACATAAACATTGCCTTTACTGCTTCTTCCTCTTCACATTCTTCCCTTGCTCCAGCATGTGGTCCCTCCCATGGGAGACAATGCTCCATGAACTTCTCCAAAATGAGTCCTTCCCACAGGCTGCAGTCCTTCAGGAACAGATTGCTCCAGAGTGAGGCCCCATGAGGTCACAAGTTCTGCCAGTAAACCTTCTCCAGCATGGGCTCCTCTCTCACGACCACAGCCCGTGACAGGAGCCTGCTCCAGCACTGGCTTCCCCTGAGGTCACAGCACCCTTTGGGCACATCCACTTACTACCTCATGGACCTCCATGGGCTGCAGGGGGACAGCCTTACCATGGGCTGCACCACAGGCTGCGGAGGACTCTGCTCTGGCAGCTGAAACACCTCTTCTCCCTCCTTCTCCACTGATCTTGGCGTCTGCAGAGAGGTAATTCTCACATATTCTAACTCCTGACTTCTCTTTCCACAATTGTTCTGGCACAATAACATTTCCTCACTTCTTTAACATACAGGGGGCCTACAGGGGAGATAGAGAGGGACTCTGTTAGGAACTGCAATGATAGGACAAGGGGTAAGAGATTCAAATTGAAAGATGGGAAATTTAGGCTAGACATTAGGAAAAATATTTTTTATGTGAGAGTGAATAAACACTGGAACGGGTTGTCCAGGGGGTAATGGATGCCCCAATTCTGGCAGTGTTCAAAGCCAGGTTGGATGAGGCCTTGAGCCACCTGGTCTAGTGGGGAGGTGTCCTGGCCCATGGTAGGGTAGTTTAGGACTAGGTGATCTATAAGGTCCATTCCAATCCCTAACATTCCATGATTCTATGAATATGTTATCTCAGAGGTGCTACCACCATTGATATTGGGGTTGGTCCTGGCCATCAGTGGGACCGTCTTGGATTTGACTGTCATTGGTTCTATTGGACATAGGAGAAGCTTCTATCAGCTTCTCACAGTAGCCACCCCTGTAGCTTCTCTGCTACCAAAATCTTCCCATGCAAATGTAATACAATTTCACAGATAAGAGTACAGATATACTGGAGAGCAGAATTTAAACATAAAGGGAGCCTGAAGAATTTCTTGGTGCCCCTGAGAACCAGCTTGGTAAAATCCTGTTCATGAAGCTACTTTCAATGGATCAATCTAGACTAACATCATGAGTTGCTGTCTTAATGATCCATTTACCTGGGTACATGGCACAGACTTAGGCAGGATCTGCAATAACTGTTTAGATAATAAGGAGAAAAAGATTTAAGAACAAAGTTGATTAGAAGTTGTATATGAGTAAGCCCTGCCAAATTCCTTCAGGAAAAGCATATATTACCCTGGGATGCTTTAGCAAGAACATAGATTGTTATGTAAAGTATTACCTGCAGCGTACTCAGCAGAGCTTCAGCTGACACTTTGCTACTCTGAGCTTGAAAGGCGTTGAGAACTACATGACATGACTGCAGAATAAAGCAGTTAGACATAGAAGGGCTATAGAAAACATGCAAGAAAAGGCACATATAATTTCAAATAAAGTGAGGAACCATGCAATATACGTACAAACAGTGGATTACTAGAATAAGTTGTCCTGTGAAGTTGTAAAGTGTCTGGCACAGTTTGGACAAATATCTGTTAGAAATGACATGGATCTAGGTTCATTCAGGTAGGATAAACAGATGAAATTTATGATATTCTTGAGATCCTCTCCCACATTTGATTCTTTGATATAATAGTGCCTTCTGCATGTCTTCTAAGAGCAGAAGCAAAGCTTTGTAGACATGACAATCAGAAGACAAAAGCTGAAAAGCCATGTAGATGGAGTTAAATGTTAATAATGCAGTTTCTCTGTCACTGTTTTTGTTGGTTTTGTAATTACATAAATATTTAAATTTTTATTATTTAATTATTTTAATGATTTAATAGCTTTAAAATATTATA
>NW_008660152.1:0-8174 GCF_000695815.1 Acanthisitta chloris
ATGGTCTGTAAGATCCATTCTAACCCTGAAATTCTATGGTTCTAGGATTCTATGTGTGACTCTACTCTTTTTGAAAACTCAGGTCATGTGTATGAAATTAAATGCATTTTTAAATGACCAGTCCAAACTCTATGGTATCATGAAATGTTCCCATACTTAAATGGGAAAATAATTTGAAATCGTATTTCACTTTAAATCCTATTCTTACTATATAGTTTGAGCTCTGTAATAATTCATCGATCAAAACGTTTTCTTGCCAATGTATTGGTGTGATTTGCAATTCTACTATAGAAGTTCCATTATGCCATTATTAAAATGTTTTTCCTGACTAGATAAGAATCAATATAAAAATATTTTCCTGTGTTTATATCCAACTAAAATCCTAGGAAGAAAATAATTATAAGGACTTTCCAGACTTTGAAGACCTGTCATGCAGTATCTTAAGTGTATAAAATAATACATATGTAAGTTCAATTTTTAGTTTCTTAATCCTAAATTAAAACACAGGACCACAGAATGGTTTGAACTGGAAGATACATTAAAGTTCAACTAGTTCCAGCCCCTCTGACATGGGCAGGGACACCTACTAGACCAGGTTGCTCAAAGTCCCATTGAGCCTGGTGCTGAACACTTCCAGAGATGAAGCATTTGCAACTGCTCTGAACATCCTATTCTAGTGTTTCACCACCCTCGTAGTAAAGAATTTATTCCTAATATCTAGTCTACACCTATCTTGTTCCAGTTTGAAACTGCTGCACCTTGGCCATTTACTATAGTTGCTGATAAAGAGTCCCTCTCCATCTTTCCTGTAGTACTAGAGGACTGCTATAAGGTCTCTCTAGTGTACACCATATATGGTGTAATGACATGGAAGTCTGTTTGGATGTTCTCCCTATTAGAATATTGTTAGGGTTTTTATTAGCCAATTCTGGCTCATAACAATATTTTAACAATGCAGAACAGTGGAAATGGACAACTGCTGAGTCGCTATGGTTGCAAATGAGATGGCTGACTTCTATAATTCCTGCTTCTCATTTGTCACTTGATCCTTTTCTTCCCATGTTCTGAAATATTGTCTTGTGTGCACTGACAGCTTAATATGAAACTTCCCTGAAAAGTCTTTAGGCTGACTTGCATACATGTGACAGTCCATTTGTTTCAGAAGTACACCAGCATGGCAGAAATTTTATTAACTGACCTTTATTAACTTCCCTTTATTTCTGGTGGGTCTTCTACCCATTTCTTCTTGGCCATTACCTGTAGCAATTGAACTTTGATGTACCCTGTGGACTTTGCCACATGAATATCATTACCATTGGAATTTGGTTTATTTCTCAGGGAGTAGAAATAACAGGTGAAAAAATGTATTGTTTATACCAATGAATTTGCATATACATCCTCCTGGTTTTATTTCTTAAAATTATATAAAAGAAATAATAAAAAAAACCCAATCCCATTCTTAATGTTTTATAAAAGTCAATGGAATAAAAATGGTGTTTACTTTGCTTGTATGTATTGTCTTTATGTCATAAAGTAAAATTTAGAATTATGTGTGATATTTTTAAAATAAGGAAAACTACATTATAAATTTTTGGACCCCTCTGTATCTCAAGGAATGTGAAACCAGCAGTTACACAAGTACTCCTGATTTTAACTCTGTGACAACCGTACAGTTTGCATTCATTGCCAGAAAATAATCCCCATTAATTTTTCATGTTTTCATTTGGACACAAATGTATGTTTATATAACTTTTACCCAGTCATTTAAATGAAACATTTTTAAAGAGTAATATAATTTTGAAATGTTTACAAATCCAACATCAAGAACATCAAGTCTGTGAAAGCCTGAGGTTGCTCTATGCCAAAAGTGTTGACGGTGCCTGTGCTAATCTAAGTAATTTCAAGTGACATTCAAGGGATACCCATAAGTATCTGTGCATCCATTTTATGTATCAAGGGAAAGAACTATGAAACTTCTCACTACAGGAAACAAAATATGGCTTTTGGGCCAGAAAGTGAAGCATGGCACAATACTAGCTTTGCTGGTTTTGGTTCTGCAGAAAACATGGACTGCTAGGACCCACATATCCTGATGAGGTTTGTCTAGGTGGTGACCACTCTCACTTTCCTTTATTCTTAAACAAATCAATGAGCAGAGTCTTGGACCTGAGAAGCCACAGAAACTCACCCTGAAACTGCCTACAGCAGCAATGAACAGAAGCATTTGTAGAAACAGGACTGAATTTTCCAAAATGTGTGAGATTTCAGTGTGAAAAGAAAGTAACTAGAACAGCTTGTCTGCTGATATTTCATGTGTGAATACTAGAGATGTTCAGAAGGTTTCCTCTTTCTCTATTGTTTGCTTGATCAGTTCTTGGTTCTTTTCTTACTCTGTGTTATTGCACTGTCGCTGCTAGGTGACATCAAAAGCAACACTAAATTTATGGCAATATTAGGTGCACTAGTAGAAGAGCATTTGGAATTTTTTTTATTCAAGATGGTTCGTTTGTTGGTCCTAAGGAAATCGACTTGATCTTGAATGCACTGAAATTGAGCATAATGCTTGTGTCACTTTTGACTTAAAAAAAATCCTTTTTAGAAAACACCTTCGGGAAAAGAAAGGCTTGAAAAAAACCCTCTACATAAATTGTAGATGATTTCTAAAAGATGAAAAATGAGTCTTTGCTGTAAAGTGACATCTAAGAATTTGCAAAATTGCCATGTTATTTAAGAAACATATCAATGTTAATGGCCTGACTCAGAGCAATTAGCAGTGTTAAATGCTAGTTTGTGTCATCTGCAAACTTGCTGATGGTACACTCAATACTCTCATCCAAATCATCATCAAATGTCCCAGCTGGGCCCCACATTGACCCCTGGGGAACACCACTAGTCACTGGCTGCCAACTGGATGCAGCACCATTCCCCATCCCTCCCTGGGCCTGGCCATCCATCCAGTTCTTAACCCAGCACAGAGTGCCCCTGCCCAAGCCGTGGTCTCCCAGCTTTTTCAGGAGAGTGCTATGGGAGATGGGGTCAAAGGCTTTGCTGAAGTCCAGGTAGACTACATCCATAGCCTTCCCCTCATCCACCAGGCAGGTCACCTGATTATAAACGGAGATCAAGTTGGTCAGACAGGACCTGCCCTTCCTAAACCCATGCTGGCTGGGTCTGATCCCTTTTCCATCCTATAAGTGCTATGTGATTGCACTTAGGATGATCCGCTCCATGACTTTGCCAGACACAGAGGTCACACTGAAATGCCTGGCCGGTCTCGGGTCCAAAATCAAAAGCAAACAAACTGAGAGATTTCTGTCTATTCCTACTAGATTTTAACCAGCTTTATTTGGAAAAGTATGAGTCCCTGCTTTGAAATTTACAACAATATGAAAAACAAGGAAATCCACACACTCATTTTGTTCTAAAATGCCATGTAAATAGATTTAGCTATGGAAACTCAGAATTCACATAGAGAAATATTTTTCATAGACAATTCTGAGCACTTCAGCATTCTCAAGATGTCAACATAAATAGTTCATAATACTATCCATCCAAAATTATTTACTTTGATAGTAGGTTTTCCAGTGATAGTTCTCTGTACTTGTATATTCTCAACTCCCTGGAAAAGCAAACCACTGAGATAGAAATAAGAATACTTGGTTATTTTTTTAGATAATTATATTATTTATGATTTCTGGTTACTCACACTTAAGAATCACTTTTTGGTACCCTTTATAAAAATTTTTGTTTCTAGAATAAAGATTGCAAATATTGAATGAACATTATGTTGATGAGGACTTTGAGGATTATTTAAGTGACCACTTACAGAAGCTGGAGCTTCAAAGAAGTTGCTAACTACTCTCAAGAGTACCTGAAAGGTTAAATATAATAGACAGCTCATAGGCTCTCTCTTTTTCCTCTTCAACTTGATTAGGTATGGCAAATTGTTAGCCTTCAAAACAACTGAGTTTTGGCCCCATTGGCTGTAGTCAAGTGAATTTAACCATTACGGACAAGTAGTCATAGAATCAGGGAATAGCCTGAGTTGAGAAAGACCCACAAGATTCATCCGAGTCCAGTTCCTGGCCCTGTACAGAACAACTCCAAGAATCACACCATGTGCCTGAAAGCATTTTCCAAACACTCCTTGACCTTTGGCAACCACTTCCATTTAGATTTGTCATTTATTTAAAAATGTGTTTTTATCCATAAAGACCAATAAGTAACTCATTCCACGTAAAGCATATTACATGGAATATAATAACATGGCTGTATCAACCTTGGTCTGTAGAAAGTCTTTCAAAATGGTACATTCACAAAATGATGGATTGAATTATTATTATAGCCTGTTTATTCCAAGAAGGAACTAGACCAATTAATGACATTTCATTATCAGTATTAAGTAATCATATTAATTCTGCTGCAGTTCAGTTTAGTGATATGGTTTTCATCAGCAATGTAAAAAAAGGTCTAATAAAGGATGGGAAAAGGCAGTTCCATAAAGAAGAGGCAAAGTTCCCAAAGGAGAGAGAAAAAGAGAGATTGGGAGAATAAGGAGCCGAAATGGTAAGCTAATAATAAGCACATTCACTTATTAATGATGCTGAGTGTAACCATAGAGAACTGAAGGAATAACAATGACTAAATATTTAGTTGCTACAGTTACTATCCTTGATCTTTCCATGAACTTCCCAAAGTGACAGCAGTGAGCACTGCTGTGGATCAAGGCCACTTTTGCACTTTGGCCCATGAACCATAATTAAAAGAGATTTATGAATGAGGAAATGCCTGCAGAAAGAGATCAGTCTTGCAACATTTCCCAAAGGTTGTTAGGTTTTTTTGAAGACTAAACTATAGTTTAAATCTGCCCACTTATTGTAGATTCTTCTCTTCACAGCATAATTTTTCACTGCAAAAAAAGCAGCTGAGTATGCATTACAGTGAGATAGAGAGACATTATTACTCCTACACATAGTTTGGCTTATAAAAGCTTTGATTATATAGGTATCATTGTTTTCAGCAGCATGAAAGAATCTAATCATTGTGCTTGCATAATGCAAACTGTTTCCTTTTATGAATCCATGGGAAAAAAACTCTAGATGGAAAATATTATTGTGCATTTTAGATCTGCCCCACTGAGTTCTTCCTTGACTTTTTCTGAGAAGATATTTTTCTTGGGTTTTCTACATATCGTGGGTTACATTATTTCATCAGGATTTTGTTGCCATTTCCTAAATTACCATGAAAGAATACCATTTACTTTTAATGAGAGGGTGCTTTTTTCACCCCAGATACAGTGCTACCTCATATGGTAACTGAATTAGTGGAATAAATGAACAAATTTCTCACATCATTCATCAATACTACATGTTACTGATGAAAAGAGAAAAAAGAACAGACAGGCAGAAACATCAAATTACAGATGAAGAGTAACCCTGACTACACAGATGATGCTTCTTGACTTTTTACAATTACATCAGCTTCTAGGTCTTCTTTCCAATTCTGTTTCTATTTGATTGGAAACACACAATGCGTTCTGATTCTTACTGATTCATGGTCTCTTCATGCAAAGTTTTGATTTCTGGTAAATTTTTTCATCTTTAAAAATCCTGTGTTATTACTTGTGCATGTTTTGTTTTTCAGCAAACATATCTGTCACCTCTTTGCACATTTTTTTTGTTTTATTATTTGTTCTGTTATAATGAAGATACCAGGAGAAAAAAAATGTAACTATACATATATATAATTTCAGTCCTTCATAAATGAACACTCTACAGGACCATATCTTGAACTTTCATGAATCTGAATAGTTCCATGGGCATTCATTCTCCTTCTGCTAGCTCAGCAAGTTTTGAGGCAAACAGCCACGTCTTTCCCACACAACAAGCCACCAAAGCAAGGTAATGTTGAAACAAACATTTCTTAAAGGTCCCTTACAGATGATGCAGTGATATAATCTGCCTAGACAAATTCCCTTCTCTGAATCAGCCTTAGTTCATTGTCAGTGTTGCAAAGAGTGCAAGAGAAGTACTCAATTAAGAATCTCATGTTAACCAATTGTATCAAGTTTAGTACTTTTGTTCCTTGTTGCCCTCCTCAATAAGAGAAGGGTATCAGCAGATGCCCAAGGAGAAATGAAGAAAAATATTATTTTATAAAATGAAGTAATACAGAGTGTTTTGTTTGACTAAGATGCAAGACATACAAAAAATTAACTTGTTAGTGGAAGAAACTAGCAGAAAAATGGGTGCATTTACATAGCTGACAAGGTATGCCCACCATTTTTTTAATGGATTTGTAACCTTTATAGATCTTGTTGATTCTCTAAATCCTTCTGGATACCCAAGCCACAGCTGTTGCTGAGATAGCTTTTGCTTTTTATTGGCTTTTTTTCCTCTCCCTTCAAGTTTGATTATTGCTATGCACTTTCCATGAGATAATACTTTTAAAATGTTGGGAAATCTCATGCTTAATGCTTATTTCTCCAGTCCACTTCTAGATAGTTTCCCTCTAACCAATTTTCCCTTTTGTTGCACCAGCTGTGTCATGTAAGAAATACATCCTAAAGGAGTTTTAAGGTGTTGGTTTTTATTTGACCAAAAAATAGCATATAGTTCATTTCACTGCAGGCACTAGCAGCTGGAAGGCAGAAGAAAAAGGGGAAGCATTTCCAGAGTAAACTGTGAGACAGAAACAATCCCATAGAGGAAGAATCATCAAGATTGACACGAAAAATCTGAACAGTGCTTTAATATTATTTTCACATTTGTTGTCCAAAGCATTGTACTAATCAGAATTTTTGCTAATTAAGGAATGCTCACAGAAGGATTATGAACCTGATTTCAAGAGCTAGTAAGTTTAAGACAGAGTAGAACTTTGGCCCTGTGGCCTTTATGTACATTCACAACCAAACTGCTTATCTGGCATTTCAAAACTGAACATAACATTGTCCAGAAATGACCTGATAGGAATACTCAGAGTGATTCTAACTGAAAAGTCATAAGCTACTTACAAAACCTTTGGGAAATGAAAGAGAAAAATCCAATATGTGTTTACTGTCTGCATTTATATTTTGTACACAATTCTCTCAAAGCCAAATTCTCTGACGAATTTTTACAGCTATAAGTGTTCCCTTAGAGTCACTGGTAACTTTCCACCTGTTACAAATCAAAGGCTGAAAACTCCGGCTTGTTAATCTCCCTCCTGAACATCCACATGTGCACTGTTGACTCTGTGGATGGAGTTCTGTAAGTCTGTCTTACAGAAGGTCTCACACAGAAAATCACACAACCTGGTCCAAATAAAATGTTCTCCTGTCCTTCACCTTCCCACCCTCCACAAGATGCCACACACAGCATACTTTTTTAAAAGTTCATAGCAGATCCAGATGAGAAGGTGCCTCATTATAAGATGACAGTCAAATTGCCAGGGTTCACAGCAACCTGCAGACCACTATCTAGATTATGACCTACATGAAGAGTGCCCTCCCTTATCTTCCCAACTGGGTTATAAAGGAGGACCTTCACAGAAAGGCAGGAAGATAGCTTCTATGCAGCATGTCGCAGTTCACAGCCTCCTTCGATTCTATTGACTTGGAAGGACATTAAAAACATCAAGCTGGAAATTTCCAGTCTTTTTTAAACAGAGAATACATGCCTTTAACACTGTGCTTCAAGCAAAAAATGAACCAATAATGGGTCCATTTATGTGGAAGAACAATCCAGGGTCTGAATTTAAGGTTTATCTGAGAAGCAGTGGACAAGTCACACAAGTTTTGCTTATACTGATGTCAAAAAACCTTTTAGCAGATTAGAGGAACTAAGTCAGAAGACAGCCTGGTTTTGTGTTCTTTCTCTTTCTGTGGATGCTTCGCTTGATGCCGCATTCTGCATGTGCATATAGTCTTACTAGACTCCGACAGATGGCTTGCATCAAAGTTTTTCTTGAGAGTACTGTGACTAATGTGAGCTGGCCTCACTAATCAAGTGTGGTCTGCATGGAAATATTCCCTAGCTGTGAATTGAGCTGTTTCAAAAGGCCTGAGATAGAAAGGAGAAGCTTTGCATATGCAAATGTTCTATTTCTCTTTTTTTTCCCCTTGCCTGTGTGGGTCTGTGTGCATGTGTGTGTGTATCGATGTCTGTGAGGTGTGAGGCAGACAGTATTGAAAGAGT
>NW_008660152.1:8196-18421 GCF_000695815.1 Acanthisitta chloris
GTAGTGACACTTTCTTTATAAAGAGCTATAAAGTTCACTAACTTGTGTTAATGAAAGGAGTGTTTTTTGTTTAGGCCTTTTAAAAACAAAGGGGCTTGTTTCAGTTTGGTTTCTCTGTTTAGAAACGTTTCTGCTGTTAATTTCATACGCTTTGAGAAGATTCTTATCTCCAAGGCTCTACCACTAGCAAAAGGGGACATAAGCATCACTTGGGGAAGGAGGCGTTTGTTCAACCTCTAAAAAAAATTTAAATCAAATAAAGTAAAAACAAAACCTCAAATGACCTAGCAAACAAACAAGCAAAAAACACCCAACCCAAACCCACCCTAAAGCAAAGCAAACTAAACTACCATAAAATTAAATTCTGGTAAAAAGAAAATCCAAACAACAAACCAAGCAAAAAAACCCCACAACAAACCAAGAGACTATAATCCCAGAGAAAATGGTGTTGAAGTGAGGAAAATAGAAAGGCTCTGCAGCTTATGCTGTATATGTGTACAAAGGAATATGACTGAAGCATGAATATAGATAAGAGGTTTATATATGAAGTGCAGCAGAAGTGTGTATCTTTTCTGTAATAGCCCTTTTATTGGACAGATGCAGAAAGTGAAGTAGTATATATAAGATCTCATTTTACACTTATATATTGATTATGCCATGTATTCTGTCAGTGAAGTTGGGAGAAAAGCTAAAAATACCTTGATTGTAAAGAATATTTATCTGCTCCTCAGTGAAAAATAGAGATGTTTAGGGTGATTTTATTTAAGAATTCAGAGAAAAGACTGCAATTGGGGCTGAAAAATGAAACCAGGATGCTCTATTAATGTTGTGGGAACAGGCTGTAGGGTCTGCTTCAGGAGAGCAAGGAAAATGAAAGACAAAGGAGGGTGAAAGAAAACTAGTTTAGGATCTGCTGCTGGAGCAGCAGAAATTTTCCTAGTGAGGCTGTGTGGATGAAGTGTATAAAGGTTAGATATGAGAAAATAGCATTCTTCATTCCCTCCTGGAAGCAGTGATATGTAAACTCTACAAGCTTCACTGTTAATGCAGTAGTTTCTTTGCTTGGGACAGCATCAACTGCCCTTGCACAAACTGGATAATGCAAAGCAGACCATCCTGATCTTGATAGCACTGTTCACACTATTCACTTCTGAAAGCAATGTTGAGAGACCTTAAGCTAGATGGATAATCAGAAGGAGATGACAATGTATGAATATCCCATAATGCTTTCTTGACATTGTCACCTCTACTGGACTCACTAATGCCAAACTCTATGCCTCACTGTACCAAAACCAGAGTGAGACTGACAGATACCCACCCATAGGCTGAACTGGCAGCCTGGAAATGAGATTTCTTCTGCTTCAGATCCTGTGCTGGGCTGTTGTAAGAGATCGCATACGTGAATCTAAACTTCTCCAATAGGTGTCTATGATGCAATTTCAGAACCACTGTGAGCTGGTGAGCATAAATTTAGCACGTCTGCAACATCAGAGTCAAACCTTCTCTGTAGACAAGAATGTCTTGGTCATTTATGATATATAAAGTTTTCATGCTTCTACCCAGAACCTATACTATGGTTTCAGCTATGGCTGAGGTTTACACCATCCAGGTATGACTTGTGAGGTGCAGTGACCTCCTACAGTTAGTTATGGTCTCCAGTAGTGGCTGTGGCCATCCTCACACCCTGATCATTGTCAAGTTTGCTGCCTTATTTTTGTAATTCAACAATCGCATAAATAGTAACTTGGAAAAATGGGAGACAATGAAAAATTGAGTACTGAAGGAACAAGGCGGTGTGTGGTAGTGTGGGGTGCAGCAAGGAGCAGCACAGATGTCAGAAGATCCTGTATGTCCTGTAGCAGGACAAAGGAGATGCATAGGTTCCATGCTGGAAGGCAGATTATCTCACATGCTACCTTACTTTGGAGTATGCTTCATTCTGCATTCTTGTGTGAAAGCAGTCTCAATATGACTTTACCACATTTAACATATCAACACAGCACATTAGCACATAGTCTATGAATTTAACTTTGCTACCATTACACTGACAATAGCTCACTCCACAAATAACCCCACTGAAATACTGTGTGACTGTTTCCTAAGCTCTGTTGTTATTAACACACAACAAGGCCAAAAACATGGCACTAGTTTTAAGCTTTGTTTCATTTCCTTTTCAGTTGTCTGTTATGAAGACAGAATATCCCTGTTGAGATATGTTTGAAAAATGAACTCTATTCTACTAAGAAAATTTAGCCTATGATGCATTGCTGTGAAGACCACTAATGATAAGATTTAATGCATACTTATAAGACTGCTTAAAGATTCTACAATTGTTCATTATGAGGTTAGACTGAACTAATAGTGAGAGATGAATTTGAAAAATATTAAGGAAAGAAGGTTTTTGGTAAGTTATGATCACATTGAAGATGCTGGGGGAGAAGGTGTAGTACAGAGCGACAGATCAGAACTCATTGCTCGAACACTGGAAAATGTGTTTGAATTCTGTCTAGTGGTTTGGATTGTTGCAGAAATACTGTATAGGTCAATTAAATTAAATTAATATCCAGGCTACTGGTGTTTCCAGTTTCTAAGCCTCAGGAATGCTTCCACCACTGAAAATATAACAAAAAAAAATTACCAGGAATATAAAAATCCCCCAACAAACAAACAACAATCAAACAAACAGCCAACCCAAAACAATCACTTGTAAAGTTAATGATAAATAACAATATACACAAGTCCACCAAACTGATAATTTTGAATTTCTTGGCAATAGATATTAGTCTGAACTATGTTAATTTCTATATTGTCAAACTCATGTTCACATGGCTTGAAAGAAGAAAAACTTACGAATGAAAACAACAACAAAACAACCCCCTACAAAACCAAAACCAAATCAACAAACAAAACACTTAGGTTACACTTAGCTAGATGGGAAACAGTGTCCTGCAATCAGTGACTATGAGAAGGAACATGATATCATTGACATAGTCAGGAGAAAAAGATCTTTTAATAGTGCTGTGCTTAAAAGGAATATTATTTGAGTGTTCAAGCATGGCAACTAACTCATGTTATGGAAGCTGTTTCTGAGGAATATTTGAAGTAGTCATTACTGAGGGCCCTCTGCCAGTGACTCTGCAATGTGCTAGCCACACTGCAGAACACTTCCAGTCTTAAGGAGATGAGCCAGAGACTCCTGAAGTAACAGAAGCCAACAGGGAAACACCAGGGCAACAAAAAGGAGGAGCTGGAAGTTACAGTAGTGTCATTACTGAAATCAGTGGGGTGAATCCCAGCACTGGAGTGTGACTATCAATGGCTGCAGGCTGTTCAGAAGAGACAGGGGAGGAAGGAAAAGCATAGGTATTGACCTCTGCATCAACAGGTGGATTGAGTGTGTCTTATGGCTGCCTCTTGACATTACTGAAATCAGTGGGGTGAATCCCAGCACTGGACTGGAGTGTTCAATGGCTGCAGGCTGTTCAGAAGAGACAGGGGAGGAAGGAAAAGCATAGGTATTGACCTCTGCATCAACAGGTGGATTGAGTGTGTCTTATGGCTGCCTCTGAAGAACAGCCATAAGCATGTTGAAAGCCTATGAATAAGAATCAGAGACATCGGCAACAAAGAGATCCTAGTGGTTGATGTCTACTACAGGCTGCCTGATCAAGGGGACCCTATTGGTGAAGCCTTCTTGCTCCAGCTAAAAGCATAGGTATTGACCTCTGCATCAACAGGTGGATTGAGTGTGTCTTATGGCTGCCTCTGAAGAACAGCCATAAGCATGTTGAAAGCCTATGAATAAGAATCAGAGACATCGGCAACAAAGAGATCCTAGTGGTTGATGTCTACTACAGGCTGCCTGATCAAGGGGACCCTATTGGTGAAGCCTTCTTGCTCCAGCTATAGGAGGCATTGCACTTTCAGGTTCTTGTCCAGGAGACCTCCAGAATCCAGGAGACTCCAAGAATGCATGGAGGATAACCTCTTAGATCAGGTAATAAAATTCCTTACCAGAGGGATTGCAGTCCTGGATCTGTGAACTAATATGTGTAACTAGTATGAAAATTAATCGGGGACATCAAGATTGGAGGCAGAATGGGCTGAAGTGATCATGTCTTGGTGGAGTTTGTAGCCCTGAGAGATATGGGTCAGGTAAGGGGTAAAGTTAGGCCCCTGAACTTTAGGAAAGCAAACTTCCAGGTCTTCAAGGAGACAGTTGATAGGATCCTGTGGAACACTTCCCCCAGGAACAAAAGAGTGGAACAGAGTTGGCAGATCTTTAAGGAAGTCTTCTATAGAGCATGAGAGCTAGAAATCCTCAGAAACAAGAAACTGGGCAAGGGAGCCAAGAGACTTGCATGGCTGCATTGGGAACCGCTGGTCAAACTAAAAGAAAAGAAACAAATGCACAGAAGGTTGGAGACAAGGATAGGTAACCTGGGAAGAATATACAGATGAAGTTCAGTTGTGTAGGGATCGGGTGAGGAAGACCAAAGTGGAGCTGGAACTGAACCTGTCAAGGGATGCAAAGAATAACAAGACGGGCATCTACAGATATGTTAACCAGAAAAGGAAGGTCAAAGAAGGTGTATCATCCCAACATACAATGCTGAAAAACTGATAACAAAGTAGAAGCATGAGCTGCTCAAAAATATTTCTGCCTCAGTCTTCAATGGCAACTTCGCTTCTCACACCTCTCAAGAGGATGAACAGCAGGATAGGGACTGGGGGAATAAAATCCTTCTCACTGTAAGTAAAGATAAGATTCATGACCATCTGATTGGCAGATCTGAAGTCTTCTATAGAGCATGAGAGCTAGAAATCCTCAGAAACAAGAAACTGGGCAAGGGAGCCAAGAGACTTGCATGGCTGCATTGGGAACCGCTGGTCAAACTAAAAGAAAAGAAACAAATGCACAGAAGGTTGGAGACAAGGATAGGTAACCTGGGAAGAATATACAGATGAAGTTCAGTTGTGTAGGGATCGGGTGAGGAAGACCAAAGTGGAGCTGAGAGCTAGAAATCCTCAGAAACAAGAAACTGGGCAAGGGAGCCAAGAGACTTGCATGGCTGCATTGGGAACCGCTGGTCAAACTAAAAGAAAAGAAACAAATGCACAGAAGGTTGGAGACAAGGATAGGTAACCTGGGAAGAATATACAGATGAAGTTCAGTTGTGTAGGGATCGGGTGAGGAAGACCAAAGTGGAGCTGGAACTGAACCTGTCAAGGGATGCAAAGAATAACAAGACGGGCATCTACAGATATGTTAACCAGAAAAGGAAGGTCAAAGAAGGGGTATCATCCCAACATACAATGCTGAAAAAATGATGGACATCAAGATTGGAGGCAGAATGGGCTGAAGTGATCATGTCTTGGTGGAGTTTGTAGCCCTGAGAGATATGGGTCAGGTAAGGGGTAAAGTTAGGCCCCTGAACTTTAGGAAAGCAAACTTCCAGGTCTTCAAGGAGACAGTTGATAGGATCCTGTGGAACACTTCCCCCAGGAACAAAAGAGTGGAACAGAGTTGGCAGATCTTTAAGGAAGTCTTCTATAGAGCATGAGAGCTAGAAATCCTCAGAAACAAGAAACTGGGCAAGGGAGCCAAGAGACTTGCATGGCTGCATTGGGAACCGCTGGTCAAACTAAAAGAAAAGAAACAAATGCACAGAAGGTTGGAGACAAGGATAGGTAACCTGGGAAGAATATACAGATGAAGTTCAGTTGTGTAGGGATCGGGTGAGGAAGACCAAAGTGGAGCTGGAACTGAACCTGTCAAGGGATGCAAAGAATAACAAGACGGGCATCTACAGATATGTTAACCAGAAAAGGAAGGTCAAAGAAGGTGTATCATCCCAACATACAATGCTGAAAAACTGATAACAAAGTAGAAGCATGAGCTGCTCAAAAATATTTCTGCCTCAGTCTTCAATGGCAACTTCGCTTCTCACACCTCTCAAGAGGATGAACAGCAGGATAGGGACTGGGGGAATAAAATCCTTCTCACTGTAAGTAAAGATAAGATTCATGACCATCTGATGAACCTGAATGTACATAAGTGTATGGAGGGAGCCAATGAGATGCACTTCAGAGTCTTGAGGGAATTGGCTGATGTAATTACCAAGCCACATTCCATGATATTTCCAAAGTCATGGCAGTCAGCTGAAGTCAAAGGTGACTGAAAAGGGGAAACATTGTACCCATCTTAAAAAAGGGTAGAAAGGAGGAGCCTAGGAACTGCCAACCTGTCAGCCTCACCTTTGTGCCTGGGAAGATCATGGAACAGATCATCTTAGAAGCTATGCTAAGTCACATGGATAACAGGGAGGTGATCTGAGACAACCAGCACAGCTTCACCAAGGGGAAGTCCTACATAATCTACCTAGTGGCCTTTTACAGTGCAGTGATTACATCAGTGGACAAGGGAAGGGCTACAGATATCATCGTACTTCTCTTTATTTCTGTAAAACCTTCGACATGGTCTCCCACAACATCCTTCTCTCTGAATTGGAGAGAAATGAATTTGATGGGTGAACTCTTAGGTGGATAAGAAATTGATTTGAGAGTCACATCCTGAGGGCAGTGGTCAACAGCTCAGAGTTCTGATGGACATCAGTGACAAGTGGTGTCCCTCTGGGGTTCATTCTGGGAGCAGTGTTATTTAATATCTTCATTAATGACATAGATGAAGCAACTGAGTGCACCCTCAGCGAATTTGCAGATGACAACAAGGTGAGTGGAGCAGCTAAAACACCTGAAAGACAGAGATGCCATCCAGTATGACTACTGTTTAAACTTATTGTGTCTTAACTTGATTCTGCTGTGTTTAAACAGAACATTGTTGAACAGAACATTCCTCAGAACAGACAATAAATATCTTGCTCCTATTCCTCAGAACAGACAATAAATATCTTTCCTCTTTATTTTCCCAATTTCTCTCTCTATGCTGTGTAATATGCAGGCCAATTGCCAGATGTAATGAGAAAAAAAGGAAACAAAAACAAGTATTGAAAACTGTGATGGAATTTCATTGTCTTATCTCAGAATCAGTGAAACTGAGCACAACACACAGATGATAGAATATCAGATTGTGGGATGCAGCTTCTTGTTTGGCGTGTTGACTCCTTGCTTCTCTGTATCCTCTATAATACCATGTTTTATAATTCACAGATCAGACTATATATTTTCCCTTCCTTTTTTTCCTCCTTTGTCTTTTGTGTTCATGAAAGTTAGGGTGTTTTTCTGTTTTGTCTAGTTCATGGAGACAAGTGAATTTTTTCTCAGTCATGAAGCAAGTGAAGAGGGAAATCTCAGAGATTTAGCTTCTTTGTGAGTGATACTTTTTCAAGCAGCTCTTCATCTAATTTTCTTTGTATAGCATCATCTGAGATTCTCAAGGTAGTGCTTATTGGCAATGACCTGCCAGACATCCTGGGTCTTAAGGATGAATGAATAAATAACTTTGCTGAATGCTGCTGAATATGTGATAATGCAATTAGCATTCTTGCCAAGTGAATTGAAAATGAGATGTTGTGTCTTCAGGGACCATTGTACCCCTTTGTAAATGCTTTCCCCCCCCCCCCCCCCCCAAAAAAAAGATACATATGAGCTAAGCAAAAATGCTCATCATAAATTAAAATAGCTTTGTACTGTAGATTAGGTGGCCACTTCTGACTTGTCAATTCATGAAGTTCAATTTGTGTTCTAAGACACAACAAACAAGAATATGTTTTACTTGTTACTTTTTTATACAATGAAAATTATTACTGATAATTAAATACATAATTTTACATTCAGAGCAGTATATATTCGATGAAGTGGAACGAAGGGCAGGTTGCATTATGCATTAACAATATCCCGAGGCAAAGGCAAGCAGTAAGTGCTTTGGATCAGATCAGTTAATTTCCAAGATTTGCTGAAGACAGTAGGGTATTTGGTAGAATGGCAAGGAATCAGATTATACTAATCACCTTAATATATAATTCTTAGAATGCAAATATTAATCAGCCCTGTACAGCTTGTTTGCATATAGGTGCACAGGATAAGAGTGCAGAGAATTATTGCCCACTATTTTTTAGTAAATATTACAGGAAGATTTTCCCCCAAAACATACAAGAATGCTGGCATTCTCTTTGGAAAACCTCACAAGGGATATGTATGGTTTACAGGCTGTATATCAAGTCCACTGCAACTGCCGTATTCAATGACTTTTAACTCAGGAAAAACTGAATAAATCAGGCATCTGTGCTCATTAGGAGGAGTGATCATGAAGCTGATACATAAACTGAAGCTATTTGTAAAAATGATTATTCTCTTCAGCTGAAAAAAATAACACAGGTGGTTCTGTACTTCAGCCTTCTTGACAATACTGTGAAGTATTTTGTTGTTTAGAATGAGGCAGGGGGAAAAAAAGAATAGCAATTAAAAAAAAAAAAGAAAAGAAGACTAAAAATACAGGAATATTTCTTGCTAAAGCTACAGAATGCCAGAAAGGCATCCACCAAGAGTACATCCTCAGTGAAATTACCACACAAGATATGCAGCTTCTGGGGAACTGGTGATCTCATTTAACCTTACTGCATACTATGGAGAATTAATGCAGCAGGTCAGTGACTCGCCCAGAGAGCAATACCTGAACTGACTGAAATTAGTTTATTGTATTTTACTATGGACAGCTTGAATCAGAATAGGAATAAGGAATAATATTATGCACAATATAAAACCTTCAGACTCCCAAAGACCCTAATCTTATGGGAAAGGGTGTGACTCCATGTTGTGTGGACCAAACACATCATGAAGGCAAGGGCAGATAAGGTTTCCAGAGTAATTGTGTAGCCATTCTGTGCATCAATGATGGCATAGGTCTGAGGGATGGGGAAATCATTTCAAGTTAATTGCATCTGTATCTGTTCTACAGATACTTGGATAGGAGGAGAATCAGGACCGGATTCTCAGGAGTTGCCCAGCAATATTTTTCTGTTATTTATTTCACTAGCTGTTTTTCCTCTGGTGACATAAACGTGAAATCTGTCCCATCTCCAGTCCTCAGGACCCTGTTATTCTGTGCCTGGCAATGTTGTCTGGGACTGAGTGATATGTAAGCTCGCTTTGTCCCAGGAATATGCTCTTTGCCCATGACAAAAATGTGAAGATGTACTTCAGCATGAGATGAGGATGTAGTTGTGTGCCTTATACCAAAGTTTAGCCTTTTCCAACCCAACCAGTATTTTGTGGCTACATTTTCCATCCTGAACATATTGTACTTATAGCTAAGAAATATTTTTGCCTTTATTTTGAAAGATGGCATTTTTGAACTTGTCAGCTAATGAGTGTTAAAAATTGTAGTATTTCATGTTTTTTGCAGTCAGGTGTAGGAAGAAATACTCCTCACCTCTTCTATTTCTTGAAAAAATAAGCTTTATTTTATCTTCTTTTTGACAAATACTTCTTTCCCTTTGAAAATAAGGTGATACCACATGCAGGTATAGAGAAGGACAATATAAAATCTGATGTGGAAAATTATAGAATGACAAGGGGATCTAGAGATCCTTATAGAGTACAGTCTACTGAATATAATATGGTATATAAAGTCATCATCCTATCCTCACCACTTTCAGGTCATCATTCTTTTCTCAGATGATTTTTCTCTTGGTATCACAAAGAGAATTTTCAATACTGCACAACTGAATGGTTAATACGTTCATGGCATCTATCCAATGTATTTATCATGAGAGTTGGAAAGATACCAGATGTTGATCTGAAAACAATTTCAAGGGGAATAACAATTCCGAAGTTGCAAAATATTCTGTTTCTCAAATCTGTATTTATTTTACTTTTTTTCTCTTTAAACCTAAGAGTTTTCTCACTGAGTGATATTTTCCCCACTTTTCTTTTCTCATCTTGTCTTTTTCTTTTTTTATTCTTTTCCTTTGCTATAGTGAAGTAGACATAACCAGCTTTTTAGAGAGATATGTCCTGCTGATCAAGTTTTGATTCTGAATAGCTCACAGATTTCACAGACACCCGTAAGTATTCAAGCTCAGTGGGTATTTGTGCTCTAGTATCTATAAATATACTGCAGATTTTGATTGTTTTATGATGTAAGTTTATTTTATTTTATTTTTGCCTTCACAGTTGTCTTTGGGATTGTTTTTTTCCTGCTTTATAGACCCATGTCTTTTTATTATTTCTGTGTTCCCTGTTGACTTTGTGTTTTATATTCCTG
>NW_008660152.1:18444-27449 GCF_000695815.1 Acanthisitta chloris
AACAAGAATGTAGTATCTCAGTGGCTTATTTTCTGTTAATAACCTGTGATACAGTGTATAAATAAACTAGGGAAGAGTTCACAGGTGCAATTTATTAGAGTTATTGCAATGTGACTTCAGTGATGTGCTCAGGTTCTTTAAAAACTTTGGTGTGTTCTGAGTTGAAGAAAACCGCTATATATCGCAGTTCATGAGAGAAAAATAAATATCAGTGTAATGAAATATATTCAAGTCCAACTCAAGAATGATTGCAATTTCTCAGTGTCAGTACTTGGAGACCTATGTGTACCTCATGATAATTCAAACAAAAGTACACCAGTAAAGTAACGTATTATCCAGGTTAGATTGGAAAAATCAAACCAAGCAAAATGGCAAACAACACAAAATACTATGTCCTTCCTATACTTATATCACTGTTAACTACATGATGGCATATCTTAATTGTAGTACGCCCCAGCTAAACTACGTTATACAGTCGTATTTCAGGATTAATTCAGCAACTGTTTGACTCTTCTTCAAAGTTACAGTGAGGTAACCAAATCACTCAAATTTATTTTTGACCACACTTTTTAGAAAATCTGATTAATGTGAAAACCAAAATTTTATCAGCAATAATGTATCTGCTTTCGCACAAACAGATAATCAGTTCTGAAATGCCTGTGAAGACCACTGTGCTTTTCATGATTCATTGCTGCCAATAAGAAATTAAATTGCAGAGAATCTCGTCCTTCATGTGAGTGAGATTAAAGGAAAAAGGTAAAGTATTCAGAGTAGCTAAAAATCAGTGTTCACACTACCCTTCCACATCCTTATAACTGCTATGTGGGCTCATATCGAAGTCATTCAGAATATTTTGGAAACACCATTTTCAGAAGTCTGTCCTAAAATAATATTTTAGAACTCTTTTACCTCAATGTTATGATTTTTATACATTCAACACAATACTTTATGTTCTTTTTAAAGATGAAATTATGATTATCCTCTTGTCTAGACCTTGATATCCCTCCGTAAAGAGTGCAGGGGGTACCATGCAAATATGACCAGAGCTTTTGACCAGACACAGCTAAAAGAGAAGCTTTCCATTTAAGGAAGGCAGATAGCTTGTCTTGCACCTCAAATAATATATATTGCTGACATGGAAAATCAAAGTTTTTAAAGGTGTTTGAATTGGAGCCATTTCACACCTGTGTAAGCTGGAGATACCAGAAGCCTTTTTTCGGTGAAGCACCAGGCTGTCCTGTCTTACCCAATCTACAGTTCACAGAATCCATAAGCACATATCCTTTGTGTCTTTTGTAAGGGCAACAGCTGACCTAGAAAGGATGAATTTATTTTTTGTCAGTTATTATTGTCAGCAGAGCTAATCTGTACAAAGGAATTATTACATTGGCTATATTTGATTTTAAAGCTCCTTTGCTGACATTAACAATTTAATTCTCCGGTATGAAATTCTCTCAATGATGACTGACAAATATCTGCTAGTAGAAGCTCAGCAAACAACCATGCCTGTGACAGGGTTTTCACATTTGGTAAAAAACTGCTGAATGCCTTTTTATATCATTGGCATACGCATAGCCAAATTTTACCTTGCTATGTAGGAATGAGTCTTGTGGGATTTATGGACATTAAAGTTCAAGGTATTGTTTTAGTAGGCAGCAGGAGCTGAGGGAATTTAGCACCATGAAGGCAGTGCTTATATCCTATCTCAGCTCCTGCCTTGTAAGTTGCTGGGAACACTACCAGCAATATTAAAGGGAACAAGATCTGGCTTGTTTCTCCCAGGATTAAATCAGGATTTAATGACAAATGTGACATGTCCAGCAAAGAGAGATGTCATAGACATCAGAGAGAAGGGATCCTGGTCTTGTTCAGTGAAAGTACATACCAAAAAGTCTTATGAAAAAGGAAAATCACTAACTTAAGCAACTAATGTATTGTTTGTATTACTATCATGATAGTTCTGGATTAATAATATAGAATCCTAAAGTTTTTTTTATTATTAGTTTAATCATATCTGTTTGAAGATCACCTTTAAATCCCACGGAAATATTTATGTATCACCCTTTTATAATACTCTGTGGGATTTCTAGGAGAAAATTAAACAAAATGTAACAACAAATGCAAGTGTAATTTACAATCCTCCAAAAGATATGATTTTTTAAATTATTTTTACAACTTTCCTTTTGTTAATATTTATAATACTCTTCTGTTTAGAGATGCAATAATTTGCTTTTTCCATTTTTTACGCTGTGGATGTTTTTGTTTTCTTTGGTATGATACTATAACAAATGCACTACATATGAACTGGAACTCATACCAGGGTACTTGGCACTTCTAAATATAAGGAGGATCCAAAGACAGCAGTTGCTTTTTTTCCTAGAAAGTGGAATTTTTCTCTTTAGTGCACAGGCATGTTGTAATCATTTTTGCATCTGTAATAATCCAGACTGTGGAGAAAGAGCTTATTCTTTCACTAGACAAACAAATAGGACTAAAATTAATCAGGTCTTTGTTACACATACCTGAGTTTTCATGTAAGGTCCTCATACTCTGTGCATACGAAGTGCTAGGAGGATACACCTGAAATGTATGTCTGGTAATACACACACAAGAACTGGAAACTTAATTTACTTTCACTAGTATTTTCAATGTGTTTGCAGCTCATCCACAGAAAAGTTTTTGTGATAGCATATTATTAATTAAAAAAACAAATTGTCAACCTTTTTCTTTAATCTCTACACTGCTATACAAGAAGGAACTATTAGAAACTGCCACCTCAACTGAATAATAATACCATCAGTCTCCTTATCAGCACCATTACAACTGTCTTGTCAAATGTTTATGCAGGTGACTTTTTCTCCTTCAGCCTAGCTTTTGATAAACTTGTTTTAATCTTTGTCTAGTTAATTTTTATTATCATTGCATTTCTTACATAAACGGTAATGATGCAATTCCTTAGTGTGTGTGCATTTGATGGTCAGCTTAACTGTCAGAATGCTTTCATTGTTTTAAGTAAGAATAGGATTGTGCTACAGTTTAACATCTATACCACATTCTAAAAGAAAAATGCCATGTATAAATACCTGATCCATGACAATATTCTAAAATACACAGTTATTGAAATAAGCAACATGGATATATTTTTCCATTAAACTGTAAGAGTATATTTGGAGCAAAGATTTTATGAGCCAAAACCTGTCAGATAGTTTTAATGGCATTCCGTTTTTTTGGAATTAAATAAAATGTTCCTCAAGTGCTTGCTTAATAGTATTTATCTTATCTATATGAGTAAATGTCCACATGCAGAAGTGGAGCTACTATATTATGCCAAGGACTGCACAGGAAACTATGACATGATGAATATAATGAATGGAGATTCATGTTCTAAAACATATTTTGAACACTTTGTAATATACACCATATAAGAAGAAAAGAGTCCTTTGCAACTCTTTCAGAAATGACAGACAGGGACTTTTAATGCTTCCTTTTGCTTAATGCAATCCATGAGTTGTTAAGCTAATGCACTTGCTTATGATGGACAAGACATTTTCAAATGAATATTTTGTGTGATTCAAATCTGTTATGATGTAATTCTCTCAGCTGATTCTGTTAATTCTATATAAAAATTAAATGTCTGTTGGAGTGGAGCATGAGCATGATTCTATTTCCAAGTTTTTGAAGCATTCACTATGGAAATCAGATTTCAGGGTTTTAATCTATGTATGAATTGGGCAAATATTTAAACTTGGGTTTGACACTGCCTGTGCAGTGTTTTAAGAAACAGATAGGCTGAAAAAGGGAGGAGGGAAGGCTTAGAGCTTTTACATTTTTTCAGTTTATATAATTCTTCTTGAAGTCAAAAAAGTTTTGAAAACAGTTTCAGCAACAAAAAACGTCTGCTTATTTGGCAGTTTAATGTATTACAATTAGAACTAAAATAAAAGGTTTGAGAAGCTTTGTTTTGCAATTAGAACTAAAAAAAAAAGTTTGGGAATATTTTGGACCAGATTACTGGTCCACTTAATTATGCAATGAACTGTAACAGCATATTATTCATCAGATTTTTTCTGAATTTGTAGCAGGTTAGGAAAGTCAAGAAAATGAGTCTGTAATTCTTGAATGTGTCTGGAAGTTGAATTGGATAAAAGCAGAAATGGTGCTTTCAACTGGGTTGATTTTTTTATAATTGTCAGACTATTTTTCATACACCATTTTATATAACAGGTTTTGTTTATAACTTCCAGAAAAGACAATTATATAGAAAAAAAACCAACAAAAAAGCACCAAAGAAACCCCAAAAACTAGGCTTCTACAGAATATCATAGTTTTGACCAAAGAATTTGTGAAGAACTCAATCTCTGACAGCTGTAATTAGACTGTCTTTTATGGATCCCTTTTTCACAAATTCTCAGCATAGGAAAGGTTGGAATGGACTGCAATGGGTCATCTTATCAATCCTCATCATTCAAGCAGGGTCACCCTAGAGCATATTGCACAGAATTGCATCCAGACAGCTGTTGAAAATCTCCAGTGACAGAGACTCCATAAACTCTGAACAATTTGTTGCAGTGCTCAGTGACCCTCACAGTAAAGAAATTCTTCCTCAAATTCAGGTGGAACTTCCTGCACATCACGTCCTGCCAATTACCTCTTGTTCTATTGCTTGGCACCACTGAGAAAAAAGGGTCTCGGAGGGCTGGTCTTGTCAGTGAAGGCCAACGCAAAGAAGGTGTTCAGTAACTCTGCCTTCTGTATATCCTTTTGTTACCAGGGTGCCACCTCCATTTAGTCCTGGGCCCACACTATCTGTTGTTTTCCTTTTGTTATTGATGTATTTGAAGAAGCCATTCTTGTTTTCCTTGATATTTTGGCCAGTTGAATTCCAATCTCTGAGAGAATTTTTTTACCATCTTAGATACACAGTTGAACTGCATTCTATCCTGCATTTTCTCAGTTTTACCCAGCAGATACAAGCAAATTTTCTAAACCAGGGGAGTTCTCTCACAAACCTGAAAGCAAAGATCACAGAATCACAGAATTTAAGAGTTGGAATGGACCTTACAGATCATCTGGTCCCAACCCTGCCCCTGCCATGGGCAGGGACACCTCCTCACTAGATCAGGTTGCTCAAGGCCTCATCCAGCCTGGTCTTGAACACTGCCAGGGATGGGGCAGCTACCATGTCCCAGGGCAACCTGTTCAAATGTCTCACCACCCTTATAGTAAACAACTTTTATCTGGTATCTAACCTTAACTTCCCCTCCTTCAGTTTGAATCCATTACCCCTTGTCCTATCATTGCAGTTCCTAACAAAGAGTCCCTCTCCAGCTCCCTTGTAGGCCCTTCATATATTGAAAATTTGCTCTGAGGTCTCCACACAGTCATCTCCAGGCTGAACAGCCCCAACGTCCTCAGCCTGTCCTCATACGGGAGGTGCTCCAGTTCTCTTAGAAACTTGGTGGCCCTCCACAGAACTTGCTCCAACAGTTCCACGTACTGTATGGAATTCAAGCATGTTCAAGCATTCAAGATGCAGTTCAAGCATTTCAAAGAAGAAATTGGACTTGCAGGAAGGCTTATGATTCCTCAAGCCTTGTCTACTGAAATGTGTCCCTGTCTATGGCAGGGGCTTGGAACTATGTGATCTTTAAATTCCCTTCCAACCTTCACCATACTATCATGTCATGAAATCAATTTCTGATGATGTGTTTCCATTTATAATTAATGGCAACTTCCTTTCTATGCCTCCTTAACGTAGATATTGTTATATGTCATGTTAAACATTAATTCCTTACATTCCCTTTCTAGGCAAAATGTTCTAGCTACTCAGCACTTGAACTTTGTGAAGATTGAAAGTACTGCATCAGTAGACCTTTATTCCCAGTGAAGATGTATGATGATATGAGCATAAAATGTTTAAATAGGACAGTGTTCCTGATTACATATGCAATTTCATAGAAGACTTACTGGCAATTAAATGACAAGCCTCTAATCACTTCAGTTTTCTGATATTTTATGAGAGAAAGACAAAAATAAAAATTGATTAACCTAACATGCCTTTATATTTGCAATTTCTGCACTTTGATATCCTATTGAAATTCTACTTATCAGGAGATAAGGAAAATATATATTATATCTGCATATGTATTATGTGGTTTATGATTGGCTATCAAAAGAAACTTTTTGCAGTAGTATGAAGAAAATGTGGATGTTTTGGTATAAACTCAGATTTTCTTATTCTTCTATATCAGCGGGGGCCATTGAATTTATAAATATATGTAAAGTTAAATGAATTTTTTTGTGCCGCCTTCAGTTACTAACCCCTTGGACTAAACAGAAAAATATGCTTAGAAATAAAAGGATGTTTTTTCCCTGCAGATTTCTAAACACTCTATGCAGTTGTCTAGTAACCAGAAATAGAAGCTTTGAACGTGTACAGTCCTTATATAAGCTTGCGTATCCATTTATTTAGCTTTGTGTTTTTCACTTACTGAGTTACTATTCAGTTTTAATTTCATGTTAATTGCTTTGCTTTTAAAGTTTCAGGCAGTTAATGGATAATTTCATGTGCAAAGAGGTTAAAGCTAAAAGGTGTAGCCAAACAGCAGAGGTTTTCTTTGAGAATGCTGTTGGAGTTTGACTCCCGTGTCACGTACTGGACCATAAAATGTAAAATAGATGTCTCCCTCTGAAAGCTCTGCAGAGAGAGAATAGTCTTAAAAACAGGGGGAGGGGAGGTTTATAAAATATTAAAAATAATAAAAAAAACCACAAAATAAAAAAAAATTGTATTATCTGAGAGATACTATAATTCAAAGGTGCTTGGTTAATATGAGTTTGCACATTTGAAGAAATTTTAAAGTGTTTACAGATCAGTGTTTTGAAATTTGGTAAATGTACTCAATGTATAAGAAATCCACTCTTGAATTCTAGCTTGGTAGCACTGCATCTTAGCAGTAGTTCAGGCTTCAATAGAAATGCATCAGTTAAAACCTGGAAGAAACAATGGTGTTTTCTTTGTGATAAACTGATACTAAAGAAAAATCTTGGCAATCTCCTATATGATTTAGAGGAACAGTGATCAAAGGAAGAGATATGCAAAGAAATAACATCCTCATATATTCTGTACTGATGCAGAGTTACTGTCAGTAGTGGTGAACACAATTACTATCAAGGAATGCTGAGGATATGCTTTAAAACTCGCATATATAAACCTTTACTGCAAGTTAGAAGGAGGGGAGTAAAAGGACACCAGGCAATTTTCAGATACCTGCTACCATTTATGGTGGTTTAATTATACTGCTACTTTTTCTTGTACAGTGATGTTTTGTCAATACATTGCTTTTTACACAGCCACTGGATGAGCAGTTTTATTACAATTGTCATGTTAATTTACAAAAGGATTGGATTCTAAATTTCTAAATAATGTTCTCTTCCTTTATATTGATAATAATAATAAAAACAATCTGTTCATTCTTAAGCACACACTAAAAGGAAAGGCTCTAGGAAGTTTCTGGGTTTATACTTTGTCAACAGTGGTACATTCTTCATCAAAATTTCACCCTGATTCTTGTCAGAGACAGTCAACACAATGAAAATCTGCTGTATGAAGTATAAAACTGTGTAAATTTCAGATTAATTCTTTCCTGGATATAGGCTAAGCAAGACAAACTATTATTCTCCTGGTGTCTCCCTGGAGTCTGAGGCTCAAGCATGACAATGGATAGAAAAGATCCAACAGCAATGATTAGTACATGACAAATGTCATTCTCATATTTTCTTCCCTCTGAGTAATGCAGCAAACAATTAAAAAATTCACCCTTCAACATCTTTTATGGGATGAGAGAGACATGATAGTTTTATTCTTTTATTTTTAATACTCTCAATTTAATCAAAATACCAGATACTTATTTTGCAAGCTTTATTCAAAGTACTTCTGAAGAATTTGATGTGTAATCTAGAGACTCACATAATTCTAAATTTCCAGAAAAGGATTCCTTTGCTTATGATAATATAGCAGAATTAACTTTCAGTGATAAGAATCATAGAATCGACCTGGATGGAAAAGACCTCCAAAATCATAAAGTCCAACCCTACCATGGTTACTAGACAATGGCACTAAGTGCTACATCCAGTCTCATCTAGAAAACCTCCGGGGACTGTGAATCCACCACCTCCCTGGGCAGCCCATTCCAATGTCCGATATTTCTTTCTGTAAAAAATCTCATCCTAATATCTACCCTAAACCTGTACAGTTTATAATTCTCTCTTCCTCCATGCCTATGTCTTTTGTCTAGTCCCTGTCCATCCCCATTCCCCCACATTCCCATTATGCCTTTCCTCACCAAGTACTTGATAGACTTAGAGATGGAAGGTCTTAATGATAAGAGCTGAATCCTCCAACAGAGAATGACTTCCTGCAACACTTAACTCACTTTTCCTGCTCCAAACTCTGCACCAGCAGAATGGCATCCAGGGACAGGATTCAGTTTCTCTGTGCATTCATATTGTGTTAAACATGTGATCTTGTTGGAGAAGACAAAAAATCCAAAGCTTTTATTTCTGGAAAGTGGTCACAAATACATCTAGTGTGTTTTATTTTTAAACTCTAACCATGTAAATATAATATTCTTTTCAATAGTAAGGGACTTGAGACATAACATAATGAATAAGACTTTTACAAACCCATAAGCCCTGGTTTTTATAGGATTCTTTAGTACTACTAGTATCACAGGGAATTGTGAAGAGAAAATTATAGAATTTTGGGATTATTTTGAAAGTCAAATGGATCAGCAACCCAAATAGAGACCTGAGGAGTGTTCCAGATTCTTACAGGTTTTCTTTGTTACGGAGGAGTTTTGTGAGGAAAACATCTTCTGTTCAAAGGTTTTAAAAATAGGTGAAACCAACTGTTTCTGGGATAATAAACCCTTAAGGTAGCTGATTAATTAGATGGATTCTCAAGTTTCTCTGTAGTCAAATTTCCTTTGATTCAGTTTTTTTTT
>NW_008660153.1:0-319 GCF_000695815.1 Acanthisitta chloris
CAGATCATCTAATCCCAACCCTCTGCCGCGGGCAGGGACACCTCCCCACCGGACCAGGTTGCTCAAGGCTTCGTCCAGCCTGGCTTTGAACACTACTGCCCTGGGCAGTCTGTGCCAGTCCCACCACCCGCACGGGAAAAAACTTTTTTCTAAGGTCTAACCCTAAATTTCCCCTGCTTCAGTTTGAATCTGTTACCTCTTCTCCTGCCACTGCAGTTCCTAACAGAGTCCCCCTGCAGCTTTCCTGTAGCCCCTTCAGATACTGAAAAGTTGCTATGAGGTCTCCATGCAACCTTCTCCAGGCTGAACAGCCCAAACT
>NW_008660153.1:344-1483 GCF_000695815.1 Acanthisitta chloris
GTAGGGGAGACACTCCAACCTTTTTATCAACTTTATGGCCTTCTCTG
This sequence comes from Acanthisitta chloris, assembly GCF_000695815.1. Classification (NCBI taxonomy): domain Eukaryota; kingdom Metazoa; phylum Chordata; class Aves; order Passeriformes; family Acanthisittidae; genus Acanthisitta; species Acanthisitta chloris. The sequence goes on from NW_008660153.1 coordinate 392, forward strand.
GACTTGTTCCAACAGTTCCATGTCCCCCTACTCACCAGGGTCCTTTGAGGGGAGGGCAGTGTGGTGGTCAGCTGAGTCCAGCTGCTTTTCTCGAATCCTGCTGGTGCACAGTTGCCGTGGGAGGAGAGCTTGAAAGCTACTGGGTGAACTGTGCTGCCATTTTCCCTGACTGCTCCTGACAGCCTGGGGAGGTTGCTGCAGTGACCGGATTTGCAAGAAACTCCAACAGCCATGGTACTGGAAAACTAATCCCGTTACTCTCACAGAATCAACCAGGTTGGAAAAGACCTCTGAGATCATCAAGCCTAACCCACCACCTAACACCACAACATCAACTAGGCCATGGTACTAAGTGCCATGTCCAGTCCCTCCTCAAACACTTCCAGGGATGGGGACTTCCACCACCTTCCTGGGCACTCTGTTCCAATGTCTAATCACCCCTTCTGTGAAGAAATTCTTCCTATTGTCTAACTCAAATCTACTCTGTTACAGATTGAAACTACATCCTCTCATCCTGTCACCAGTGGCCTGGGAGACGAGACCAACCCCCATCAGGCTACAATCTCCTTTACGGTCTCCCCTGAGCCTCCTCTTCTCCATGCTAAACACACCCAGCTCCCTCAGCCTCTCCTCACAGTACTTGTATTCCAGACCCTTCACCAGCTGAAGTTGCCCTTCTATGGATATGCTTCAGCACCTCAGTATCCTTCTTGAATAGAGGGGCCCAAAACTGGCCACAGTTTAAACTGAATGATGGCTATGCCAAAAGAAAAACAAGTACCCCTTTTTCATTTCCTCTGACAGCATCTTTAAATATGCTAGGTATTTTAAACCTGTATTTATGAAGACCAAGCCCAAGCAATACATGCAGATCTCATCACCTCATCCACTTTGGGTCCCCAGTTCTGGGCTTAGCAGTTCTAAATTGCTTGGTAGTTAAATGTTCAGATGGTTTTTACATACCTAATTATGCCACTACTCTTTAATAAGGCACAGTACCACTACCTCAAATATAAAGACAGCAGGTGTATAAAGTTGCATTTTCTTTAGCTACACAAAATGTGTATTTGACACGATTGGTGCAACTTGGGC
>NW_008660153.1:1512-8047 GCF_000695815.1 Acanthisitta chloris
ACCATCATCCTGAAGCTAAAGTCAGTACACTTGGACGGGGAGTAACTTGCACCTTCATCATTCACCATCTACCATGCAGGCACGAAGAGCTTTACCTTCTGCTTCCTCAGGATGCTTCCAGTGATCACTTCTTAGTCCTGTGTCTGCTGAATGAATCTCAGCGTAATGGGCTAGAACAATCAGCCTTTTCTTAAGGAAGATAAAAGCAAAAATAAGTTTAAAAATCTAAATAGTTCAAATGAGTAACAAGAAATACTGATAATTTGTCAGTATGGTGGAAAAAAGCCAACAACTGCCCATGCCAGCAAGCTCCCATTCTAAGGAGCTATTTCAGGCCCTAAATAGTTATCAGTGAAGGGACTTTTTAATGTGGCTTCTGCTGTTTTTATAAAAATGTGATGAGGCTTATGAAAGAAATTGTGTATTAAATTTAAATAAAAGTATTAATGGGTGAGAAAATGGTTTTAAATATAGCCATGAAACAAATCTCACCAGAAAAACTGAGATAGATGTGTGTAATCTAGTAGTTAATTGGGTAAATTAGATTGAATTGCTTGTTTAAGACAAGACAGTTAACTATGCTGCACACCACAAACAACTTCATATTTCTCCATTTTTCAGCACAGATCACTAATTACTCATAGCAAAAGATACATTCCAACTTTGGAAACAGGGATATTGAAAGCATATGAAATTCTTGTGAAATATGACATCACTTTTTACAGTAGAAAAAGCAGCACAAATCAACAACTCTGTGCCCCTCCATTAGAGGGACTGAGTATGCACCTGGTTCAGAAGAGGTATTTTTAAGCTATTCAGTTATTAGTATTTATTATTACATTTTGTTAGCAGGACTCGTTTTCAACAATTATTTTAGTTTATTACTATTACTTTCAATGTCATTCTTTTTCTAGACACTTTTCACTGATGCAGTGTGTCTCTGTGCAAAGTTGCACCCTTGAGCATATACTCCCCTAAGGCAAACAGGATCTTGGATATCAAGAATTGTTATGAAGAACTTCTGTTTCTTCACTTTTAATTTTCAATCGATCTCCTACATTTTCAGTAACTTAATCCAGCGGATGGGTATGCTGTGCCTCCTCAACTGTGTTTCTTTTCTGTCACATATCCTTTAAGTTGTGACTGTGGTCCTTGAAAACTTCTTAAGCAAAGGATTTATTAGTTACTGGTTTAATCCCTGTAATATATAGCCCAAGTTTCAGTATTTTAGGACTATGAGATTAGTAACTATAGAGAATTAGCACTTGCAGCTTCCAAGCTGCTTCCAGCAGCTTCCAGGTGAGAAGACTGATGGATCTGCAGAATGAGTTTTCAATCAGATGAGAGTTTAGGAATCTCGCTATTGAAAACTTCACCACTATACTACAAAGTATCACAAAGAGAAGAGGGTGACTATGCGTAAATCTGGTTATGTTTTTGAAAATAACTTCTATCTTTGAGATTATCCCATAGAGGTTTACCTACTTCACTATATGTTTACTTCATTATAGGTTTACATACTTCATACACAGAGGTTTACACACTTCATTCCCATCACCAACATGCGAAGTAACTCTGAACTGAGGGCTAAAGGCATACAGAAATCATGTTGGCCTTTCTCTTTTTTGGTGTATGAATGAAAAACTACAAGAATTAATTTATTTTTGAGCAAAAATCTGACTTTATTTCAGAAGGTGAAATATACTATAGAAGACAAAGTTGGGGTTATTTTCTCTTTGTTGCTGGGCAGTATTTTGCCTAAAAATATGTTTTGGAAAGAATACAGGAGACATTACTTCTGAAAGTTGCACATTTAAGTTCACAGATGGCTGGCTTCAGGTGGATGAAAACCAAAACAGAAGTTAGGATCCCAGTTCCCTTAGACCCCTTTGGCAATTCTAGCTTTCAACTTCAACAAAAATAGATGGGTAAGGAAAAAAATTAAACATATTATCTCTAAAACCAGATAATCCCAATAAGTTATCATTAACTCTACATTTAAGTCAGGAATATCGAAAACTACAACCTAAGGAAAAAATACATAAAACTTAAATCTGAGTTTTACCTTTTTTTAAAATTTATTTCAAATTCATAAATAAAAGTGGTTTCATTTTTCAATATAACTAATTATTTCCTGAACATGGTAAGATGGTACATTATCAGCTCTGGAAGGACTTCAAGTAAAGCTCAAGTTCATACTACTAATGAATGTATATTCTTGATCAGTATAAGGATCCTTTTCACATTCTATGAAAACGGACATGTATTTTTTCCCAGTTGCCAAATATAATACCTCTATTACTTAAAGCATTATTGTCTGTATCCCCAAGGCTTTTCAAAAGATTCTTAGCAGCAACAAAACAGGACCGACCTGTTTCTTAGTCTTTCTTTCTTCTTGAACACAGGCACAGCAGCAAATGATCTCCCATAAATCACAGAACAGAAAAAACCCCACAAAATCTCAATGGCACTGCTTATCCAGAGATTGTTTTACACAAACTAGTGTCTACGTTCTCTACAGAAATAAAAAATAGTGTAGCAGGCTAAAAACATTTAAAACACTTACACAAGGATTCAATAAACAATCAATATTAATAAATACAATTTGATCCTTCAAAAATTAATTTTCAAAGAAAATAAAATGTATTTGGCTTGCACACAATTTTAGTGCAGTTTCAAATGGTCAGGTGGAACAACAAAACCTTGAAAACAGTCCATTTTGAGTATCTGCCCTTTTCTGGATGATTTACCTAGTGAACAAACACAAAACATCATGGCTTTCTATTTAAATGCTCAAACAATCTATTTAAAAGCAGGGGTCCGTATCAAAGTCCACAGTTGCTTGTACTAGCAATCTAAAACAAAACACCCATATGTTCACTGAACTTAAGTTGAAGGTTGTCTATGCTGCTGTCCTGTGAATCCAGATGCTTTAGCGAAAGACGTTTCTAAAAAATGAGTGATGAGCCTGTATTGCAGTTTACCAGTGCTTAGTATCCCTCATGATTCTTGTTGGGTCCTCTTCTGTGAGGCTTTTCCCTGAGTCATGTATTTATTGGAAAGGCTGCCTAAGATTGTGAGGAAGAAAGCATTGCACATTAAGGGTGACAGTTCTTTGGCTGTTCTTTTTCTTGAAAAAGAAAGACAAGACATGACCAACTGAAACAATCATACAGGAAGAAATTACTATTAAGCCAAACACACAGAGATGAACTTTTTTACCTGCTAGAGGACAGCAAGAAACATTAAAACACAAAACTAATAAGCATTTTTTTCAATTAAACATCTCATGACAAATCACTTTATGTTTAAAATCCCCACACTTATGATCTGTAAAAGCCTTGCAGTGAAGGCAAAAAACACTGTGTCTTCCCAACAAAACTGGGAACTTAATTTGAAATACTTAATTGCAATCAAGTTTTTATAAATGTTGGAAAACTAATTAGGTCCCTCTTTAGCTGCCTCAGAAGAGATTTGCATATTATACACCCAAGCTGCTATAAGGTCTGCAGAGCTGTACTGCAAACAAAGTAATTTGAAAAAATCAGTCATTTTTATAATCTTCACTGTACCTATTAATAAGTGTGTGAAATTTCTGTATGGAAGCTACATTTGTAATCATGCATTTAAAGCAAAACTTCTCTGGTCCAGAAAGAGTAAACAAAGGCCCTTTGTATTACAATCTCACTGCTACTTCTAAGTGTGCTTTTAACTTGTTTGCATTTTGGCAGCTTAGATCAAGGATGTGGTTTGATAGTCTCTCCTAAGTTAGTTTATCATGTATAATTCTAGACAATTACTCTGAGAAAGCCTCAAAAAAGCACTCTACTTGTTGTCCCTGATGAATCAGAAAACATGTATGCCAAAACTGGAGAGAGACTGACAAAACCCCACCATATCCTTCTGCAAAATAAATCTACCTGAGACAAAGAAATAAATGTACAGGATTGTTATATCCAAGTTTTGCTTCCAAAACAAAACTCAAATATTGCACATTTTTCCAGTTAAAAAAAATTAGGGTGGCTTCACTTCAAAATTATCTACCAACCAGTCCAGACTACTGCTGTTTTCAGACAGAGTTCTCATAAGGACTGATGGAGAATCATATAATCATAGACTACTTCGGGCTGGAAGGGGCCTTTAAAGATCATCTAGTCCAATGTCCCTGCAATAAGTAGGGACACAGTCAACTAGACCAGGTTGCACAAAGCCCCATTCAACGTAACCTCGAATGTTCCCAGGGACAGGGCATCCACTACCTCTCCAGGCAACCTGTGCCAGTGTTTCACCACTCTCATTTTAAAACACTTCTTCCTTTAATCTAAGTTGACACTTTTTTAGTGTCAAGCCACTACTGCATGTCCTATCACAGCAGTCCCTGCTAAAAAGTTTGTGTCCACCCTACTTAGAGGGCCCTTTCTAGAACAGAAATGCCACAATAATGTCTTTCTGGAGCCTTCTCTTCTCCAGCCTGAACGACCCCAACTCTTTAAGCCTGTCCACAGGAGAGGTGTTCCAGTCCTCTAGTCATTGTAGTGTCCCTCCTCTGGACTCACTGCAACTGGTCCATGCTGTTCCTATGCTGGGGACACCACAGCTGGATGCAGCACTCGAGGTGGGGTGTTACCAGAGGAGAGCAGAGGCCGAGAATCATCTCCAACTTGCTGGCCAGGCCTTTTTACAGAGTTTATGAAATGAAATGAAGATATACAAACCTGACTGGGGACTCAAAACCACTTTTTCTTTCTGTTTCTTTTTTTCTTCATGTATAAGCACTCCCTATAAAAAACATACACACATCAATGAACCATCAAATTTGAAATATGTCATTCCACAACATGAAAGGTTTAAATAAACTTAAAGCTTAAATAAAGCTATTTTAAATTACTTTATATGGACATCAGAACACTTAAAACATAAAAGATGAAAGAAAAGGGACACTTGGAGTTTACCTGATTTAATCTACCGCCATGTTTGACAGCGCTAGGTAGAGAAGGGGATCCGCACAACATTTCTGGTTTTGAGCCACCTGAAAACATCATAACAGATGCTAATACGAAACTAGCTTCCATTTCAGGTATCATAACATAGAAAAATACCAAATATTTGCAATCTAAAATCACATAATGTAGAAGGTAGGACACTGTTATTTTCCTCAATTTTATAATGTGGAAAACTGGCATAATGAGGTGAGATACATCTAAGTTAGGAACGTACAATAAATAAAGCTCTGTATCCTCCTCCAGAATCAGCAGGAGACAGGAAGCGTAGAATGAATGAAGATATGGTGATAAGTGATCTGTCTGTAGTCTCACAAAACAGAGAAAAGAACACAGTCTGATCTCTTAGGTTCATTTGTTCATAGCACCTTATTCAACTAGAGGCAACATGTCAGGCAGTAAGCAAGCAATAAAAGACAGAGTCCAAACTACAGCAATTCTTCCCAAATACAGGTAACAGACAGAAACACCTACTCCAGAATTTATCATTTTGGACTTACATACCTTAGCAAATTCAGTGTCATGGCAAACAGAATGGTAGGAAGAAAAGCTCAATGAGACAAGGTCAAAGATAAACTCAAAAGTTAAATTTAGACTTGACATATAGCTTCAAAAGGTCAGAAGCTGAATTAAACATGGCCTCAATCTTTAAACATCTTTTCTGTCTATCCAACACTTAGAGTAGTCTATCAAACTAAGAATACTTCTAAATAACTTCAAAGTTCTGAATATATTTGCACAATTTTCTTCCCTCTTCCAGTACTTTGTTAACACAGTCTTACACCCTCTTCCACCAAAATACATCTGGTTAAGAAGAGTCTCCTGATGATCTAAACCAGAGAGAATATCTTTGTTTGTAGAGAATAGCTGGTTTGAAAGTATGTTTATACAAAAGTTTTCTATCTGTTCCTTTAAGAGGTCAAGTAATGAGTAATATGTAGAGCAAATTATTCCAGTCTGAATTTGAACACACCTAGGCTTATCTACAGGGAAACAGTCATACTGTCTTCCTCTGGAAGTTAACTAAAGTAAGTATCTTAAGTCTTAGTTTTATCTTAGAATGATATTCCTTTACAACACAAATGATGGAGAGATCCATCTTATCTGAAGGATAACTTAGACACTGCTAAGCAAAAGTATTTCCATATTTCACACGTCTGTCAGTCAGGAACTGTAAGACAGACTGCTGTATCCCTCCAACTGCTGAGGGGGCAGGAACCTTCTTTATTTTACTTCGTTCACAATACTTTATCTGAGTCGTCTGTATACTTTCCTAGGGACTTCAGGGTCATCCGCATGGAATAATTCTGGTTTAGGTGATGTGAAGAGCTATAAGGCTAACTTTTGTTGCAAATATGATGTACTGGAAGAGAAGCTGTAATTTGAAATGTTAGCAAGCTCATATATGGTGACAACAGAGGCAATTTCAACATATTTGATACTCATACCCTTTTTATTACAAGTATCTTATCTGCTGAGAGAAATCATGCCAAATCTGCAGGATACAGCAAATTTCTGAAAGGAAGGTGAGGATG
>NW_008660153.1:8079-12109 GCF_000695815.1 Acanthisitta chloris
CACACAAAAAAAATATAGTATTTACATGATGCTATTCACAGCAAAAACCTTAGCCATTAGTCAATCCTGTTAAAAATATCTAAAACCCCATAAGCGCTATTTATACTACTCGGCTTGATCAGTTTTGTACCTGCAACTCCTTTGTACTGTGGGCACTCCTTTTTAATATGACCTTCTTTTCCACAGATAAAACAACGTTTTTCTCTTAAGTCTCTGTCTTCCAGGCGCTTCCACTTCTCTGCTGATTGCCTGGGACTCTTCTCTCTCCCAGTTTCCACCACTGCATTGGCTAATTTCCTCTTCTGAGATGTACCGAGATGCAACTTTCCCTCCTTGATTGAGCTCTCATTTTCTATTGGTTTATTCTGCATTTCTTTGTCCTCTTTGTTTCTTTTCTCCTTGACTTCTGCATACCTCTGTGTACCTTCATAACCACGACACTGTCTTGGTCTGCAGGAGCAGAAAAATGCTGTAGAGTTCATGGGCCTTACACACATAGACAGTCAAAAGAAAACCAAACCAAAAGACCACGTGGTACCTTGAAAATCTTTCACAAACCTGAATGAATGGGCAAATGAATAGCACATAAGCTTCAAGGTGAGCTTCTTTTTTTTAAAAAAAAAAAAAGGAAAAAAAGGAATACCTGGGGAACTACAGGCTGGCCATTCTCAACTTCGCCTCATAAGATCATGGAGCAGATCCTCCTGGAAACTATGCTAAGGCAAGTGCAGAACAGAGAGGCAGCTGGGGACAGTCAACATGGCTTGACTAAGGGCAAATCATGCCTGACAAATTTGGCAGCTTTCTGTAACAGCATTAATGGGTAAGAGAAGAGCGACTGACATCATCTGCCTGGACGTGACACTGTCCCACACAACATCCTTGTCTCTAAAATAGAGAGACATGGATTTGACAGATGGACCTGTGAAATAAGCAACTGGCTGGATATGGCCAAACTGTGGTCTTGATATCCATGGCTTCACATGGCTTGATATCTACGTGAAGACCAGTGATGTGTGCTGCTCCTCAGGGGTCTGTATTGGGACCAATATTACATAACATCTTTGTTAGGGACACAGACAAAGGGATTGAGTGCACACTTAGCAAGTTAGTGGATGACTACAATGAGATTGGCTCTAAACAGATACAGGAAAGCACTATTTTACACATCGGTTAGAAAACTTATAGAACTGTTTGCCATAGAAGACTTAAGGAAACCAGGAGAATCAGGTTCAGAAAATGACCCCAAACAACTGAAATGACAAAGTCATAAACAACTCCGGTCCACAAATGAGCATTAACCAGGGCAGGTATGTGCTCTAACGTTTTTTATACAGCAACTGCAGATGCTGAGGCAGTGCACAAGAGACTACAGAAGACAGACAACTAGTGTGCCCTTCATAGATAGCATCTCCTATTGCAATGGCTGGACAGAGGACTCAAATGTACCAGTGGTTTCACTCCATAAAGCATTTCCATTCTTAGATGCATAATCCCATTTACTTTCCCTCTAATGTTGTATGGAACATAGCTGCATCTGTGCAATGAACTGGTGTTTCACTTCAGAATGCAAGATCAAAAATCCATGGACATGAGACAGCAGTTTAGACATGGAGTAGACTTTCATATCACCTTTAACATTCTTTAATTTCAAACTATCATCTGCTGCTGTATCTTGCATTGGCTGAAGTTGAGTAAATTCCCAAATTAATAGTCTCAACAATGTAAGTTCATGATTTTCTAATGTGTAGCACAATAACTACTTCATCTGACCCCATGTTAGTAGGAGTTTTTTTACTTATTTAGATAGAAGTGCAGCTGATTTTTAATTACAACTTTTAACATAGACAGATTCTAAACAAAGGTTAGATTATATCCATCCACCTTGCAAGTGAGCACAAAGGTTTTCAGGATTTCATCCTCCTGAAGTTTTATTTGCCAGTTTTCACTATTCTATAGATGTGAAGTCTTTAAAGAGCTTAACTTTAGAAAGTCTTAACTAGAAAAAAATTAAGGGATAGTTTTAAGTTTAGACATTTTGTAAGATGAAGAGCAGCAAAAGCTGTTTAGCCATTCCTCTGTTACAGGAACAGAATTGTCAAATATTGGATATCTGGTTACTCAGGATCAGGAAACTTTGCCTTGGACAGGACATGTTCCTATATCTCTGTGCTTCCTAAAAACAATGGTGTGACATTGTCTTGCTTTTTGACATGAACTGCATGGTTCTGTGAACATGATAAAAATGTGTCTTGCTGGGAAGCAGCACAATTTTGGTAGTAGAAGCTATTAAATAAAAATATATAAAATTCACCCATAAGTGCTTCTCACAGTGCACATTCATTCAGCTCTGCATTTAGATTCTCTTTGACTACTTCTTTTCTATATCGAAGAGCAGATCCTCATTAGCACCTTAAGCTAAGCTCTGCAGCCTTCTATGACAAGATTCTATTACAAAAACAGTACAGGTAATACTGGCAAAAGTAGTGACTCAATACAGACAAAAAACTTAAAAACCAACACCATCCACCACTGCCATAGCTGGTACCGATAGGTTTTAATTTCTACAGTTAAGGAAATAATCTGCAGCATGTACAAGTTTTGCTTTAGCATTACTATCCTAATCTTTCTTAGACAAACTGAAGGAAAAGTTGCCCACAGATGCCAACACTATACTCACTTTCTTCTCATGGGACAATCTTTCATGAAATGGCCAATTCTACCACAACTTCTGCAGCATCTGTCATTTGGTGCCACTTCTCCTCCTGTTAGTGCCTCAGGATCAAAAAAGTACTCCTGAAGAAGAAATTATGCATTTAAAATGAAAATTCATACACTTTAGAATCAAGACAGATACCCAACTGTTAAACCAGCAGCAAGAGTTACAGAAAAGAATAAACCTGGTGTCTGCAGCCGAACCCCTGAAAGACCTGATGAGTTAACTGGGCCACTGAGCTCTCTGAAAGGAAGCCCACTCACCACCAGGTCTGCATGCTCTGTTATAAGACTGCAGGTTTAGAAGTGATAAGCTGGTTTTGACTTGGATTAAAATACCTAAGCCTGTGCAATGAAACTCTGACTTGAGTAGTATTCTGCATACCAACAACTTTTACATGGAAATAACATTAAAACAGTACTCAGGAATAACTACCATAAAGGTTTTTAGAGTACTGTGGAAATCTAAAAGAGCCTAAAGTGAATGTAACCACACTCCTACAAAAGGTAAGTTAGGTACTGAAGAGCACACACACTCTCCTCTTAGACGGAACTTACCATTTTTGATGTGTATTCTTTAGGAAATACTTTGATAGGGGTACCAAATACCCTTCTGCCATTGATAAAAGCCTTCATTATAAAATTTGTCACTGGGGAAGAAAAAACACAAACTGAAATCATCCTCTAAGTAACAAACCAGAAAGTAAAATAAGATCCAAGGCAAGACCATCAATTTGTAACCAAATTTGTTAACAGAAGACTTACTTTTTCTTGACAATCCAGCACCAAGATTATGGTTCAAATCAAAGGGATCTGTAAAGAGAACATCAGAGGCATTACTCAAGTCCAGGGCAAGATCAGCAATGGATACATACATAAGAAAAATTACTACCAATGCAGAATTAAGATAGAGAAATCAATCTGTTCACAAATGTACCAAAAAAAAATCTAGTCCATAGACAAAGGATCACAGCTGTCCAGCTGTGAACCAACTGAAGTATTGTAAAAGAATAAGTTGAATGTGTGGACAAGAGAGCAGAAATTCTTCACAGGAAAGTGAAATGGGACAGAAAGTGGTTTACAGAGTATTTCTAGAATGTGTTACTGCATTTTCTTGTCAGAGACCACAGTAACACTTCCCAGTGTAATCGCATCAGGGTTTCATTGGTTATGTAAATATCATAGAATCACATAATTTAAGGGCTGGAATGGACCTTACAGATCATCTAGTCCCGACCCTCCCTCCCATGGGCAGGGACATCTCCTCACTAGATCAGGTTGCTGAAGTCCTCATCCAGCCTGGCCCTGAACACTG
>NW_008660154.1:0-906 GCF_000695815.1 Acanthisitta chloris
AATTCCAGGCCCCGGGAAAAGGGGCGGGAAGGACCTTTCCCAATGTTTACTCTGGGAATTACCTTCCCTTCCAGGCCGTGGCCTCGCCGAGGGACACGGGGGGGAGGGAGGAGAGGGTTGGCTCGTGGTGGGACAGGAGTGGGATGAGTTTTCCTTGTCCTCATTATTCTCAAATTTGGTCCAATTTGTAGGTTTGTGTCCTGCCTGGAGCATCCAGGTGGGGTTTCATCTCCTGGCCAGGTGGAGCATCCCAAGGTGAAGTTCATCCAGGTGGAACATCCCAGGGGGAAGTTCATCCAGGTGCAACATCCTTGAGGTGGAGTATCCCAGGGTGAAGCTTCATCCAGGTGCAACATCCCAAGGTGAAGCTTCATCCAGGTGGAACATCCCAGGGGGAAGTTCATCCAGGTGCAACATCCTTGAGGTGGAGTATCCCAGGGTGAAGCTTCATCCAGGTGCAACATCCCAAGGTGAAGCTTCATCCAGGTGGAACATCCCAGGGGGAAGTTCATCCAGGTGCAACATCCTTGAGGTGGAGTATCCCAGGGTGAAGCTTCATCCAGGTGCAACATCCCAAGGTGAAGCTTCATCCAGGTGAAGTATCCCAGGGGGAAGTTCATCCAGGTGGAACATCCCTGAGTGAAGTTCATCCAGGTGGAGCATCCCAAGGTGAAGCTTCATCCAGGTGAAGTATCCCAGGGGGAAGTTCATCCAGGTGGAACATCCCTGAGTGAAGTTCATCCAGGTGGAGCATCCCAAGGTGAAGCTTCATCCAGGTGAAGTATCCCAGGGGGAAGTTCATCCAGGTGGAACATCCCTGAGTGAAGTTCAGAACATCCCAGAGCTTCATCCAGGTGGAGCATCCCAGAGTAAAACTTCATCCAGGTGGAGCATCCTAGAGGTGGA
>NW_008660155.1:0-304 GCF_000695815.1 Acanthisitta chloris
GCTCCGTGTCCGTGTGTCTCCGTTGGCAGTGGATGAGGAATTCGAGGCTGTGTCTGAGCAGCTCCTTCGCCGAACTCGCGCGATGCTCAACAAGTATCGATTGCTGCTCCTCGATGAGTCGCGCGTGAGTCACATCCCAATCCCAGTCCCAATCCCAGTCCCAATCCCAGTCCCACCCACACCAATCCCAGTCCCAATCCCAACACCAATCCCAGTCCCACTAATCTCAATCCCAGTCCCACCAATCCCAATCCCAGTCCCACCCACACCAATCCCAACACCAATCCCAATCCCAGGACTCATC
>NW_008660156.1:0-3040 GCF_000695815.1 Acanthisitta chloris
TCCCCGGCCCCGGGCACTGCCGAGGCACGGGCGGGAGAGAGCGAGCAGAGAGCTGGAGGCAGAGCCGTGCCCACACAGACACGCGCGGATGCAGGCAGGGCTGGATCCTGCTGGAGGGATGCTCTTGGAAACGCTTTGCCCAAGGAGGATGCTGGCGGGGGGGGTGTGTGTGTGATGCTTTCTTGATTTTTGGGGAGAGGGGATGCACGGATGATGCTGGGTTGGGATGCTCAGCATCCTCAGGGTCTCCATTTCTGTCAATATCCTGCTCCTTGCAGACAGGGAAACTGAGGCACACACCCCCCCACCCCCCTCAATCATCATCACCTCAGCACCCACATCCCTGCTTGCCGGGTGATGCATCCTGCCCAGATCTGTTTGTAACACTCCCCTCCTGCTTCGTTAATTAAATCTAATTAGCCGCTCACCCCGTTTCCACAGCAACGGCGTGCGGCAGGGCGGCACCCTCCCAGTGCAGCCGGTAAATTTCCTCTGGGTAATGAGGATGAGGAGCATCCCACCTCGGAGAACGGCCAACTCAGTGCATGAAATGAGAGGGGAATGCAAAAGCCTTCACTACGCTCCAGTCCTGGGATCAGGGACCCGAAGCACCTCGGGGGGGCACGATAGGTACAGCTAATTGCCACTGGGTAATGAAGATGTTTACACGGCAGGAACTCCTGCAACTGCAGCTCTCAGGTCATCCCGGACCTATTGCTGTTGCATTCCTGGGTCGATTTGGGTTGCAATCCCAAATCCATTTGAGTTGCAATCCCAAGGTCTTCTGGGATCCAATCCCAGACCCATTTCTATTGTAATCCCAGATCTCTTTCGTTTGCCATCCCAAACCTATTTTTGTAGCAACTTTAAATCCATCTGCATTGTAATCCCAGGCCTACCTGGATTGCAATCCTGGGCCATTCTGAGTTCCACTCCCAGATCCATTTTGGTGCAAACCCAGACACATTTAGGCTGCAATCTCAAACCCATCTCAGTTGCAATCCTGGACATATTTGCATCGCAATCCAGGAACCATCAGGGATGCAATCCTAGGCTCTTCTGGGATCCAATCCCAGACCCATTTCCGAGGTAATCCCTGTTTTATTTGGGCTCCAACCCCAGACTAATTTCTGTTGCGATCCCAGACCCATCTGGGTTGCAATCCCAGAGCTAGCTGTGTTCCAATCCCAGAATTAATTGGGTTGCAAATTTCAGTCCTTTTGGATTCCAGTCCTGGAACCTTCTGGTGTGCAATCCTGTGTGCATTTGGCTTGTAATCCCACACCCATCTGGTCTGCAATCCCAGATTCATCTGGATTGAAAATCTACGCCCATCAGGACTGCAGTTCTGGACCACTGTGGATTACAATTCCAGACCCATTTGGTTTGCAATCCTGGGCTCATCTGTGTTGCAATCCTGGGGCCATTTGGCTTCCAATCCCAGACCCATCTGTCTGTAATCCTGACCCCATTCCTGTTGCAATTCCAGACCCATTTGGGTTGCAACCCCTGGGCCATCTGCACTGCAATCCCAGAATCATCTGGATTGCAGTCCCATATCCATCGGTGTTGCAATCTCCAATCCATATGGGTTGCAGTTCCAATCTCATTTCCACTGCAATCCCAATCCCATCAGGGCTGCAACTCTGGGTCCATCTGCATTGCAATGCCAAAACCATTTGGCTGAAACCCCAACCCCATTCCTGTTGAAATCCCAGCCCCATTCCTGTTGCAATCCCAGACCCACCAGAGATGCAAACCTGGGTCCATCCACATTGCAATCCTGGGCTCATTTGGGTTGCAATCCCTGATCCATCTGAGTTGCAATTTGAACCCTATTCCTTTTGCAATCCAAGTCCCATCAGGGCTGCAACTCTGTGTCCATTCGCATTACAATGCCAGACCCATCTGGGTTGCAATTCCAGAACCATTCCTGTTACAATCCCAGCACCATTCCTCTTGCAATCCCAGAACCATTCCTGTTGCAATCCCAGAGCCACCAGGGATGCAAACCTGAGTCCATTCATATTGCAATACTGGGCTCATTTGGGTCACAATCCCTGATCCATCTGGGTAGCAATCCCAATCCTGTATAATCCCAGAACAACCAGAGATGCAAAACTGGATCCAACTGCATTGCAATCTTGATCCATCCAAGTTGCAATCTCAACCCCATTTCTGTTGCAATCCCATACCCACCAGGGATGCAAACCTGTGTCCATCCACATTATAATCCTGGGCTCATTTGGGTTGCAATCCCTGATCCATTTGGGTAGCAATCCCTGATCCATTTGGGTAGCAATCCCAACCCCATTCCTCTGCACTCCCAGAACCACCAGGGATGGTGAGTCCATCCACATCGCAATCCCCAGTCCACCTGGGTCGCAATCCCAACCCCATTCCTCTGCAATCCCGACCCCATTCCTTTTGCAATCCCTGCCTCACTCAAGCCGCACCCCCAGCCCCATATGTCCTGCGACGTCGCGACTCGGCGATGTCGTGACACTGCGTCATCCGACCGCTCCGCCTGCAGCGACTCCCTCGAGCGCTCCCTCGGGATCGCTCGTCCCCGGGGCGAGCAGGGGGATCCCTCCATCTCCAAAGGATCCTTCCCACCCTGGAATCGATCCCTTCATCTAACTCAGCTTCGCAAGTAGATTCTCCGCTGTCTCCTGCTGAGGCTGAGCTTTGTGCCGGTGGGTTTAAAAGCTCTCTCAAACGCACTCAATCCCTTTGGCTGTTACAAGGGAGGAAGGATGGATGGAGAAGGGTTAATCCTGTTGCTGCCTGGTCCAGGGAAGAAGCCAGGCTGAATCCCGCTGTGCATTCCGGGGCCCAATGGAGGTCATCTCGCCATCCCCCAGGAAAGGATGCGGAGCGCTGCCGGCCGCTCCCGCCGAAAACCGGCCCGCAGCCCACAGGAAATTCCTGGGATTGTTTGCCCACTCCAACAGAGCTGCCTATTTTTAGGGCTGTCTAAAATATGAGCTGGTTATTTTTAGCAGCACAGCTCTTTGTAAACACCTTTAGATTTCCTTTC
>NW_008660157.1:0-15582 GCF_000695815.1 Acanthisitta chloris
CTGACCCAACTGGATGTGGCATCATTCACTACCACTCTCTGGGCCCAGCCAGCCAGCCAGTTCTTAACCCAGCAGAGACAGAATGTCATAAGGTAGTTTCTTTTATTGAGTTGACTATTTAATTTCAGAGAATTTGAAAAAAAACCTTGTTGAAAACTTTGCACCAGATTTCAGAAGACTGTCCTGTCTTGCTCTAGTTGATCATAGATAAACGAAATCTCTTTCATAGCGACGAAGGGGAAAAACACCATAGTCCTCCCCACATACATACACACCAGACACATCCATCAAACACCTTAACAAATACTATGAAGTATAACTGTCTGTTGCATGACTTCAGTTTAGATGCAAGGAAAATTAAGTTCTTTCTGGAAAGAGCTGTGACCACTGAAAACCTAAGTGAACCAAGGGGTACATATACAAATGCCCCAAGTTTTACACTAGGCTACTACTGCTGAACACAGCTGTAGAAGTTCATCACTAAGATGAAAAAACAAGAACCAATTCACCAAAATAGCAAAATATTTACTGTTAGAAAAAGAGAAATTAACAAAGACTCATACAAAGGAGCCCAAGAGACAGGCAGGAGCACTTCAATTCCAGTGTCAGTAAGGCTACAGCTGTACAAATGTAATTCCATCTTACATCAGTAAAATACTTTGCAATCTCACCCAAAAGTGCCTTTGGTAAAAGACTGATAATGCAGTGTCAACTCTACCCACTATTGAAAAATTATTTATGGAACACATTAATTTAATTTCATACTCAACTTTCCTTTGAACAATTTTCTGTGGTGCTTTTAGAACTTGTCCTCTTGGGGGCAACTAGAAATCTCACTAAACTAGCTAGCTAATCATACAGCTTTACAAACAGCATAATTCAGTTAACATCACTGACAATAAAGGGGTATATGACAACAGCCAATGGCCCAAATTCAAAACGAAACTGAAGATACTAAGTGGTTTTATAAATGCCTCTAATGAGGAAGGATGACCACTCCACAATGAAAAGCAACCCAGTAAAGCTAGCTTGAAAACACCCTGCTGTACAACACTTGATCTTCAGAGACACAAACCAAATAGCTGCAGTTTTGCACACTGCTTTATTCACATATTGGCTTAGCCTCAACTGATCTGAGTTATTTCAACTCAGAATGCCAGTATTCTTTGAGAAAAAACGAGAGAGAACACTGTATTACCAGTAAACAGTAACAGTAAAAAATAATACCATTTTTTCCTAGAAAATGTTCCACCCATCCCCAAAGGGTATTTACATATATTACAATGGAACCATGTCTCTTGTAATATACGTAACACATCAAAATTCTAAACCTCAGTTGCTTGCACTAACTTAAGTGTATCTTCCATCAAAAAGAAAGAATTCAATTATTTCAGGATGTCATTAAGATACATGCAAGAAGTTCCACAAACAAAAAGATCCATAGTTTTAATTTCAGTTTGACAACTGCGAAGTAAGGAATAACAGCAATATCCTGAACATCACTAGAAAGCAATTTCAATATGATGACACAAATCATGCAATGCACTACAAAAAACTAACATTATGTAATGCAAAACAACTGATATAAGTCATGCAGAGGAGAAAATACCTGTACCGAGCCACCATGTCTGTCAGCTGCCAGGTGAGCCCTCAAATGATGTGGATTGACTTGCTGTGAGTCCCAAGCTGCCCTGTGATCTGTTGACTATCATTTTTGAATGCATCAGAGGTTTATGCAAAAGAAGAAAAAAAATCAAAAAATAAAACAATTTCTGCATTATTATTCACTATTTTTAAAAAGCACAGAAGCATTAAACACTCAATTCCTACACAGATTGCACTTCCACATTATCAACATACCTACACATACATTTTCAAAGAGATGAAGTAGCTAAAACTCAAAATGCTTAGTAAGAAAACTGTAACTTTGCATAAGTAGATGGGCACAGCACTGAATTCCTAACATTTTTATCACCTTAATCATTAGCCTGGTTTAAAAAAGAAAATGAAAAAGTTATACATACATGGTAGAACCCAAACAGAGGATATGGAGAAGACACAGTAATTAAAGAAGTATCAGCAGAGAGAAAATTCACTATTAATGTAATCTACATTATATCACAGCTTTAAACAAGCAAGATTTTAGGACATTTTAATGTATTTCTACACTGTAGACCTTAACAAGGATCTACTTAAAGTAAAAGCACAGAAAACCTGGAGTGAATTTTATTTTGAAGTTCTTATAAAAATAATAAAATGCACAAATCATTAGACAAAAGACATAATAACGTTGATAATCTTACATGAGCAGTTTACCTGATTTTTGGATTGTTGTATTCTATCTCTGTGCTGATACACTTCTCTGTTCGAAGACACAGCAGGGTCTGAATGTATTGAACCCAATGGAGTAGGCTACAAATATAAATAATATGTAGCAACTGGTAAAAAAAATAAGTTTCTAAGTATCACCAAAAGTTATTGGTTTGTAACAGAAAATAATCTTTAAATCTAACATTTTCCAATAACACAAAATTATCAAGTTAAAGCAGAAGCTTCACTAGATATTTACTAAAATCCATGAGAAAAAAGCAAACCAAGACTTAGACAATTCAATGAAGTTGCAATTCTAAGTATTATCATACACTAATTTCCTGGAAGACTTTCTGCAGTTAGCAGTTAGGACATTCTGATGAAAGCCTGACAAAAGGCTTTAAGCAATTTTTAATGCTAAACACTGAAAAAAAGTTTCTGCAATAAAATAAATACTATGATTCTTTCAGAGTCACACAGAAAACTGCACGATGAAGTGTATAATATGAAATTAGTCAAACGTACACACATTAATCCTTCCCTACTCATTAAAAAGTGAAAAAATTGAGATGCTGAAAAAAAGCCACCTTTTACCCCTTCTTTAAAGTGTTTTGTGTAACTTTAGATGCACTGTGATGAACTATGCAGTTTCTACATAAGGAATTGATATGTATCTGGAGTGTACCTCATATGCAGAGAAGTTACGGCTCTACATTTTAAAAATACTGGGAGCAAGAAAGTTCCCAGAGCAAAAAAGACCCCATGCAATAATGACAATCACCTCCAGAGTTTTAAGCACCTTCTTAAACTCAAAAAACAGTTTGAATTTCTACAGCCTCATTTGGATTTGTAGAAATGTACTTGGATATTGAGAGAACATTTGGAAAGAGCCTGAATATGAAACACCCAATTCAAAAGATAATGTTAGAAAATGTATCTGAAAATGGGATTGTAATTCCAGCAGTTCACAACTCTAAAAACAGCCTTGAGATGCATGTCTTCTACAGCTCAGTTCCGACACGCTGGCTCAAAACTGAACACACAAAACACCCATTGTATTACTAACATAACTGTACTCACCAACTGTTTGCCAATCCAGTCATATTCATAATCAAGCATATAGCCTTTCTGATCAAGCAAGTCTGTGAAGAGCTTTCTTAAGCAATCATAGTCTGGCTTTTCAAAGAAATCTAGCCTTCTTACATAACGCAGATAGGTAGCCATCTCCTCTGTATAAATAAATATACATAATTGTTATATCTGTTTTTACAGACCCCACAAAAAAAACCCAGCTTAATCACATTTTAAAGCAACTTCTACTTCTCACCATAAAACATGAACAGCTGTTCATCATGAATCTGTGAATTACCAGACAGAAAAGTTACTCACTAGCAGTAATATTCTCTGAGATACCTTGCTGTACTCTAAACATACCCTATCAAGTGACCCCCCACTAATTTTCCCTTTGCATTACCTGTTGAGATCTTCCATTCAACCTTTAAATCCTAATGCACAATGTGGCAAAAAAGTGGAAAGAGAAATGCTTCTACATTTTTTTCCCCCCCACTTAAAGTGACAAGACTGAGCAAAGTAAAGAAAGGGGTATATGACATTAAGCATCTGCCTCCTGTTCACAAAGCACCTGCTTCGGACAGGACTTTCTTTCACAAGAGGAAATACAATCAGTTTGTCATGAGCTACTCTCAGCAAGTCCATTTTGTCTATCAGCCATACTGTGTTTACTTTTGAAGGTGTTCATTTTCATTTGGCAGAATCATGCCCATGTCATTTATGTCCCCTGTACCAAGCAGATTAGTCCAACTTTTAAAAAATGCCATCTTTGCTTCTCTCCAATTCCTCACAGATTCTCCTTGAACCTAAGAAGAACTAGAAGTGACACCTGAAACTTGAAAGTTATTTAAAATATTATTTCAAGCTGCTTCTAATGTGGCTTGTTTTAAATAAGGGTATGATATGCAGGGTGCCACACCTGGGGAATTAAAAACCCAGGCACCAGTACAGGCTGGGGGCTGACCTGCTGGTAAGCAGCTTTGTGGAGAAGGACCTGGGGGTCCTGGTAGATGACAAGCTGCTCATGAGCCAGAAGTGTGCCCTGGTGGTCAAGGCCAACGGTATCCTAGGATGAATCAGGAATAGCATTGCCAGCAGGTCAAGCCAGGTGATTCTGCCCCACTACTCAGCCCTTGTGAAGCCACATGAGCATGTTGTGTCCCCTTTTAGGCTCCTAGCACAAGAGAGACATGGAGCTCCTGGAGTGGGTCCAGTGTACGGCTACAAAGACGATTAAGGGGCTGGATTATCTCTTCTACAAAGGCTGAGGGAGCTGGGCCTGTTTAGCCTAGAGAAGAGACAACTGAGAAGGGACCTCATCAATGTCTATAAGTTGTTGAAAGGAGAGTGTCAAGAGGATGAAGCCAGGCTGTTCTCGGTGTTGCCAACCATTAGGATGAGAGGCAATAGATAGAAACTGATGCATAGGAAGTTCCACCTGAACATAAGGAAGAACTTCTTTACTGTGCAGGTGACTGCACTGGAACAGACTGCCCAGAGAGGTTGCAGAGTCTCCCCCATTGGAGATATTCAAGAACTGTCTGGATGCAACCCGGTGCCATGTGGTCTAGGATGATCCTGCTTGATCAGGGAGGTTCAATCAGATGACCCACTGCAGCCCCTCCCAACCTGACCCCTTCTGCAATCTATTACCACAGTACATAATACATGTATTTGGAAGCATTATATTTTATGTTTAAAGCCAGATCTTAAGCAATAACCTATGTCAGTTTCATTTTATAAGCCAATACACAACATTTTATTAACAGTAGGCATTACCTGGGAAGTTTTCACACAGTACTTCTATAGGGGTTGCTCGTTTTGTGTCACCAATTTTCTGGTAACGTTCTTTTAAGGTATCAGCCTATGATATAAGAACAAAACAAGCTTCTTAAATTACACAGCCTGCAGAGAAATTTCAAAAAGAGAAAGTTCATGTCAAGAAAAGCTGATGAAAACAAGACAGAGGAAGATATCAAAACCCACTACCTTTAAACCTTGCCATGGAAGACTTCCTCTGAGAAAATACATAAACATATGACCCAAAGCTTCCAAATCATCTCTTCTACTTTGTTCTGAAACAGAATGCAAATATTATTAGAAAACACAATTTGTGTGATATTAAATTATATTTGAAAGGTTAGTTTCCAAATAATGTAGAACTAATTGGTAGGTATGAACTACTTGAAGTCAAACTGAGCATGGATGTGGGGGAATGGTTCTTGTGTACTACTGACTCCATTGAGAACACAGCTAAATAAAAAATAAAGCACATGCAGGCTACAGGCATATTCATCTCAATAATACTTCAAGCAAATTACCTCACTGTAAGAAATTGTTCTTACTTTAAAACTCATTTGACCCTTTATATATATAATTGCGATTTAACGGCAGTATTTTTTGATCCATGAGTTGTGAACTTGAAAGAATTTTAAAAAGCTTTAATTGAATTCACTTTTGCCCTGTAAAATCATGGAGAAGACAGAAATTCCATAATGAGTTCCTGAGAAAAAATACTGAGTAAGTCAAAGGTAGACTGACAAAGGCTATTATATGAACAGAAAGCAGCATGAAGAGGCATGTACATACAGCCTGCTCCCAAGTCTAGTTTACATATAAGCTATTACAGAAGACAGTGTCTGGCAAGGTTACAAGTTTTTGTTTGCAGTAAAGTAGTGCCAGTCCTTCAAAAAGTTCACAGGTTAAAGAAAAAGGAGAGTACAAGCAAAACAGTGCATCCAAAGTTTTCAATGTACATTTCATTCAGTTTTAAAATTAAATCCATTATTGTTAGAAAAACCAAAAGTAATAGAGAGTCTTCAAATTACTAGTAGAAAACACACTTTTACATTTCCACATAATTTAATTCAGTACTGTTGTTGAAACAAGCATTACACATTGTACTGTAGTAACTGTAGGTTTGACTTCCTCCCTGACACAAAGCAGAAAACTAAAATATTAACATTGTTTCTACTCAGTATTTCACAAGTAAAAATCGCTATGCTTTGACAACAAGAGAAATAGAAAAGGAAAGTAAATGAAAAAATGCTTGGTATTTTTGAACACAGGTAAGTTAACAAAGCCAACCTCGCTCCGATCTGATCAACCCATAATATACCCACAAATATACTATATCTGAAGGCCAATCCTTACTTTCATACGAAGAGAACAATGTACTTATTGTTCTGTTTTCTATCCCTATCTTCTAATTTGAACATTGAGTAAACCACAGTAGCGAAAACAAAAACAAAAGTATGGCAATTCAGAGCACAGGCTACATCTAGCCCCTTCCTTCACCACACATCTGCCAGCCCTATGAGGTTCTTTCACAGTCATTTCTCCTTCACTCATTTCCATGTTTCCAATTCCCTTGCCAATACTCTTCTTGTGTTCACTCCTCCACTCTTGTCCACTGCTGCCACTTTCTCAGTGAGAGCCCTCCAGACAATTTGGTTTTATTTGAATTTCTCTACCAGCCCTGCAACATCCCATTTGCTGACCATATGCTAACCCAATACAATCACATTGCTTAAGAAAGCAGGAATAAGCTGCAGAGCTCTATACTGCAGAGTTCTATGCCTGACAGGCTTCAGAAACATTGAAACTGAAAGAAACATTGGCTCCAGTTGCCAGCAGAAATCCTGAGCTCTTTATGAGATGGGGTGGACACGCAGAAAATGAGTACTTCAGGAGCAATGCTCATGACAAATATTTTGTGCAATGCAGTCAGTATATTTCATGTAAGACAAATAAGTGGTAACATCATGGCAAAGCATATGAGAATGTTGCAAGTGTGAAACATCTATGGTAAACACGAAGGCACAGTCTAAAAAATGTATCGGAAAGCTGTTCTGTCCTCACTAAGGGACAGTAATTCCTCTTTCACATTTATTTCTACAAGTTATCCTGATGGAAAACTAACTTTTTCCTTTAAAAAAAAACCCAAACAAAATAAATGTACCTTACTGGGGCAATTGCTCCTTCACAGAGGGTCCTATCTATGAAAGGTGGAACTTTCAATCTTTATCCTGAAATGATTTCTATTTAAGAGGAATTTGTTATTGTTATTGGATTTTTGTTGTTTTGTTTAGGCTTTTTAAGTGAACTTTGGACTGATAGCAATATGCCTGTAGGACAGTTCTGTGGGGACTCAATGAGATTCATCCTTAGGCCCTGAGGGAGTCAGTGGATGTAGTTGCTAAGCTGCTATCTATAATTTCTGAGAAATTGTGGCAGCCAGGTGAAGTCCCTGACGACTGGAAAAAGGGAAGTATAACCCCCATTATTAAAAACGGGAAAGTGGAAGACAGGGAACTACAGACCAGTCAGTCCTACATCTGTGCCTGGTAAGATCATGGAGCAGATTATGCTGGAAACTATGCTTAGGCACATGGAAAGCAAAAAGGTGATTGGTAACAGCTAACATGGCTCTACTGGGGCAAATCATGCCTGATGAATTTTGTGGCCTTCTACAATGGGGCCACAACATTGGTGGATAGGGGCAGGTCAACTGGACTTATACAAAGTGTTTGACACTGTCCCACATGACATCCATGTCTCTAATTTGGAGAGACATACCATGGATGGTATGGACCACTCAGTGGATGAAGAACTGGCTGGACAGTCACATGCAGAGAGTTGTGGTCAGCAGCTCACTGTCCATGTGAAGGCCAGTGACAAGGGGCTAGTGCTGGGGCCAACACTGTTCAACATCTTTGTTGGTGACATGGACAGTGAGATCGAGTGCAACCTCAGCAAGTTCACTGGCAACACCAAGCTGTGTGGGGCAGTTAACACAATGGAGGGAAGGAATACCATCCAAAGAGACCCTGACACACTTGAGAGGTGGGCTGATGGCAACCTCATCAAGATCAACAAAGTGAAGTGCAAGGTCCTACACCTGGGTTGTGGCAATCCCAGGTACACCTACAGGTTGGGTGGGGAAGTAATTGAGACCAGCAATAGGGAGAAAGACAAGTGGATCCCATCATGGTGGATGAGAAACTCAACATGAGCATCTTCTCTGTGAAGACAGGCTGAGGAACTTGGGGCTGTTCACCCTGGAGAAGAGAAGGTTGCATGGAGACTTCATAGAAGCCTTTCAGTATCTGAAGGGGGTCAATAGGGAAGCCAGAGAGGGACTGTTTTGTTAGGAATTGCAGTGACAGGACAAGAGGTAATGGGTACAAATTGAAAGAGGAGAAATTTGGATTAGATATCAGGAGAACGTTTTTTACCATGAAAGTGTTGAGACACTGGAACAGGTAGTCCAGGGAGGTAGTGGATGCACCAACCCTGGCAGTGTTCAAAGCCAGGTTGGATAACGTCTTTAGCAACCTGGTCTAGTAGGAGGTGTCCCCTTGCCCATGGCAAGGGGCTTGGGACTAGATCTATAAGGTCCATTCCAACCCCTTAACTATCTATGAATCTATGAACTACTTCTAGGATACACCATTTGAGTTCACAATACCCTCAAAACCCTGATATGAGAAAGAATTTTTTGCTCAATTTTGGGGAAAGATTTTTTTTTTTTAAGAATATATTTGAGTTCTTCACTGATCTCTTTAGAGTAAATAAAAAAGGATGAAATTCTTCACCATGAGTCTGAGAAACAAGAAATTCAGAGACTGTATTGTTATTCTGCAAAGAAGGACCTCTGAAAACCAGAAAAACTAGCAGTGGACTAGTTGAAACACAAAAGCATTTCAAGCATCAGCTGGAGGAAAGGCTGCTCATGTATACTGATCCTAGTGCATCTGAGTTTAATGAGACTGAGAAGATATGTTGCCTAAAAGGTAATCATAATCATTAGATGACAAACACACAACAAAGCTTTAGGACATATGGTTTCCTCTCTCTCAAGGAGGTCACGTGAACCTAGCAAAATTAGTAATATACTAATTCCTGTTATTTAGTTCACAAACTCTAGACAATTATGTCAATTGAAACAGGTTGATTTAAATAAAAACTAGAACCTCATTCAGCAGGCTAACCCCAGAAATTACCCTTTTTTAGCATACACAATAAAGTAACCATAACACAGCTTAAACAACAGACATTCAAGTCTTTAGTAAGCATCCACTATAAACACAGCATTCCCCTCTAAAGTTTTTTCTGCTTCCTATAGGAATGCTCTAACAGTAGAAACATACTGTCTACTTAGATCAGAAAACACAGTATTAGCTACCCAGAAGATTACATGATTAGATATAGAGACTCATTGCCATAATCAAAGTGGATGGAAAGCGACAATCTACCTAACCTGAACTGTCAGTCCATAAAGTTTAGCAAAAATAAATTTGAAACCCAGAGTTTGCAGATTTTATCTAAGTCAACTAAAATCCTGGCCCAGAGGTCCAGTGATAATTCAATGGATACGAGAAGGGAAACACTGAATGTCTTAGAGGGGAGCTTAGGTCTGGGAAATGACTTCAACCTGCACCACTGGATCAGTGACAAGTGAAAGTTGCTGGGACTCCTGTGGGGCTATCACCACAAAAATCCAGGCCATAACTTCAGAAAAGAATTATTTTTTTTCCTTTGAGCTACTGCAAAAACTCCAGGATTGTGGCTAATAAAATTTCAGGACCAAATGGTTACTTTTCTTGCAATAAGAAATGCACTAAAATTGATCCAAACTAGAATTACTTGTTGATGGTTTAGATTGCAGAGTCTTGCCCTATCAAAATGATTTTAAATCTAAAACATATGACAGCTCTGATAAGAGAGTAGATGTACTATAAAGGTAAGGATGGGATTATCTTGGGGGGGTTTTTTTAAGATAAGTACAGTTTAAAGAAATTTACAACTCCGTGTGAGTATCCTTTCTGTTGCCAAATAACTTAGACAACAGGTCAGCATGGTATTTTTCCCAATTTAGGGAAATCCCCAAAAAATTACCAGTTTACACTTTACACTTTTACAGATGCAGATTTTTGTTTTCCTTAAACTCCCAGTCAGAATCTACATTCTCTGTAATCTCACTTTCCCTTCCTGAAAATGAAGGGAAATAGAGAAAAGAAGCACAGAGTAATTTTATCACAGAGAAATCACTTTACAGAAGCTGAGGCGCTAGCTACATGCTGATATGTCCTGCAGAGCAAGTACCTATTTGAATAAACGCACATCACCTTTCACATAGACAAAATACCTTCTATTCCAGATACAAACTCCCAGATTAGCACAAAACTACCAGAAATCCTTGATCAAATGTCAGTTCTGAAACAAACAGTTATTGGCTACATGATGTTCAGTAACTATACATAACCTATATACACCCCAAAAGAGTGGGCTTTGGCAATTTTATGTAAGTTCTGACTAACCATTTAAAGTCTTTCTGGTAACTATGCATTTGGTATGACAGTTTTAAACACTATGGATCCTAAAATGTACTTCTGATTCAAGGACAACATACTTCCTTATTAACATACACTAACATAGAGCAAGTTACAGTTCAGTAGAGGCATAGTCCTAAGTAACTTGAAAGAGAAAGTGAACCTGACAGTGTCCCTCTACACTGGAACACTTACTTATCACAAGGGCCAGCTAACACCTTGGATAATCAAGAAGCAGTAATATCTGTGTTAGTTTTGTTATCTGACCATTCAAGTGGCTGAGAAAATTATCTCTAGAATAAAAATACTGCCCTAAAAATTAACTTATTGCCAGTATTTTCAGCCTATATGCTGAAAATATAGGAAATATATTTCCTATATGCCACTGTCTCCGCAATCACAGGGATAACAGAACTTGAAGAGTTTCAGTGTTCTGTACATCCCACTACATAAAAGAAATAATAAATTTTTAGAAGTATAACACAAAACATACAGAAAAAGCTCCAGAAATGGAAGAATTCAGGCTCTTTAGGAAGGACAGGCAAGGCAGACAAGGAGGCAATGTCACCCTCTGGCAATAACCATCAGGAGTGCATGGAGCTCTGTCTGGGCATGAATGAGGAGCTGACCAAGAGTTCATGGGTCAGGATAAAAGGGAGGGCAGGGACAGGCAGCATTATAGAGGGAGTCTGCTACAGGTCAGCTAACCAGTGAATGAGTCCTTTATAGACACCTAAGAATGACCTCACATTCACAAGCCTTGGTCCTCATGGGGGACTTCAACCACCATGACATCTCTTAGAGGGACAACACAGCATAGCAGCAGCAATCCAAGAGGTTCCTGAAATGCCCTGGTGACAACTTCCTTCTCCAAGTGACAGAGGAGTTAAAAAGGAGAGATGCTATGCTGGGCCTTGTTCACAGCAACAAGGAGAGGGTGGCGGGTGTTGTGAAGCTCAAGAACAGCCTTGGCTCCAGTAACCATGAGGTGGTGGAGTTCAAGATCCTTCAGGCAGGGAGCACAGCAAACTCACTACGCTGGACTTCAGGAGAGGCGACTAGGCCTCTTCAAGCATCTGCTTGGTAGAGTTCCATGGGATAAAGCTCTGGAGGAAAGAGGGTCCCAAGAAAGCTGGTTAATATTCCAACCATCAGTTCCTCCAAGCCCAGGAGCAATGCCTTGCAGCAAAGAAAAAGTCAGGCAAAAAACACCAGGAGGCCTTCACGGGTGAACAGGGAGCTCCTGGATGAGTCCAGAGTGAAAAGGAAGCACATAAAGGGTGAAAGCAAGGACAGGTAGTCTGGGAGATATACGGAGAGATTGTCTTAAGAAGTCAGAGAACAGCTTATGAACGCCAAAGCCCTGATAGGATTAAGAGTAGCCAGGGATGTATATGGCAACACGAGCAGCTTCTATAGGCATGCTGATGACAAAAGGAAGACTAGGAAAAATGTGGGACCTCTCCAGAATGAAACAGGAGACCCAATTACATGGGATATGGAAAGAGATGAGGCAAAAAGCCAACTGTTTTGCCTCAGTCTTCACTGGCAAGTGTTCCAGTGACACCAGCAAAGGCAGGGACTAGGAGAATGAGAACCACCCACTGTAAGAGATCAGGTTTGAGACCATTTAAGGAACCTCAAGTCCAAGGGACCTGCTGAGGTGCATCTACGAGACCTGAGGGAACCTCAGACTAAGGCACTATCCATTACACCTATTACATTTGAGAAGTCATTACAGTCCAGTGAAGTTCCCACCAACTGAAAAAGGGGAAATACAACCCCCACTATTACAAAGGAACCTGAATAGGCTTGAAAGGTAGGCCTGTGCAAACCTTATGAAGTTCAACAAGGACAAGTGCAAGGACCTGCACCTGGGTCAGGGCAATCCCCAGCACAAAGACAGGCTGGGAAGAGATTGCAGAGCAGCCCTGAGAAGGACTTGGACATGTTGGTGCATGAGAAGTTGGACATGAACCAGCAATGTGCACTGGCAGCCCAGAAAGCCAACAGCATCCCAGGCTGCATCAAAAGCAATGTGGACAGCAGGTTGAGAGGCAACTCTGCCCCTCTATGCTGCTTTGGTGAGACCCCATCTAGAGTACCGCATCCAGTTCTGGGTTCCCCAACATAAGAAGGACATGGACCTCACGAAGAAAGTCCAGAGGAGGGACACCAAAACCATCATGATTCTATGGTTATGCTTTATTGATCAAGTATCTTATTTCTGTAAGAAAAATGGGATGGTTTCTCGTTTACCATATTAACAGTTACACTTAGAGTTGAACTCTAAGTATTGCGCAACTTTTTATGATTAAAGAGCAACCTAATTAGTGATTACCATGTAGCGATAAACAACTGGCTGACACAAATTCAAAGAGGTCAAACCTGTTTTGGTTAGAAAATCTCTTTATAACTGGAACAAACAACAATCTGGGTGTTCATACCTTTTTCTAAGTAAATTTATTCATTCAATTATAACAAACTTCATCTTCATATATATCCTGTCCTTTCTTTAGCTCCTTAGCATAACCTTTAACTATTCTGACAAAGCCTTATTAACAGTGTAAGCACTAACAAAAAATAAACCAAGAAATCAGTATCATATATAAGCTACTTAATTATTTCATGGTGCATTTCAAAGATATCAGAAAATGGGCAAGGTAGCATTGAAAACCTATGTTGTTGCAACCTATTCACTTTACTATTTTTCGTAAGCATATCTACTTCCCGGACACTCCAGTCTGCCATGGCATACTTGTAATGTGAAGATGCTATGACACAAAAAGATACACCTCATCTTTCTTTTATGGATATCTAACAAAAGTAACAGCTCTCAAGATATGACCATGATGATTAGAGACTCAGAAAAGATTATTCCCATGAACAGTATTTTCATACAGACAAACTGTATTTTTGCACAGTACATAAAATGTCCAGTTCTTAATGACTACAGGCTAAGAAAAATTACAACTTGAAACAAAGATGGCTTATGACAAATCACAGCTGTTGATGAATTCTTGTTTCTACACTCAAAAAGTACACGTACCTTTTCCTAAATGTGTATTTATACTCATGTATCTAGCTGTTCCTGTAAGGCTCTTATGTTCTCGATATGGTATGTGCTTCTTCGTTTCTGGATCTACATACTCCTTTGCCAAACCAAAATCTATAATGTGAATAATTTGCTGGGCTTTGTTTCCAGGTCGTCCTATTAAGAAGTTCTCAGGCTTTACATCTCTGTATATCAAGTTCTTTGAATGGACATATTCCATACGAGAAATCTTTAATAAAAGAAAAACAAAACAACAAAAAACAGAAAGTTTAGTTTAAGCTTCAGGTTGACACATTAAAATGTGTTAGAAGCTAAGTATCTCAAATTGACTTTCTATTTAGAAGAAATCACCCCTCCTAACATCTTAAAAACCAAAGGGATATTGCTCTTAACAAGATATCTCCCAGTTACGGTTAATGAAAACTGCACACTTTTCCTAAGCAGATACACCAGGTGGTTGGTGCATTGGAAACATTCACACCGGATATTAGTCACAAATCAGCATATAACAGAAGTTATCTTCTGTAAGAGAAACTTGCACAAGTATGTTTTGTGCATGTTAAAACTAAACCCAGAAACTATGTCATCAAGCAGTAAGCAGCAAAGTTCCAAATAGATCTGTTACATGTTAAAGGTATAAATGAGAGAAGTACTGAGAGTTCACCACTATGCATATAATCTCCACTCTAGTTATCAGTTTCTATCGAAATTTCTATATTCAGAAAGGAAGTATAAATAAAGATGGCTTGAGCATTTAAAAAATTTGAGCTTAGTCATTTTGGCTGTAAATAAGATGAATGTGTCTATATGTCTGTAGCTGGAGTCCTGTTATACAACTTCAGTTGTGTTTTAGACTGCTAATTTTACCCTTCATGGGTAAAAATATCACTATCTATTTAGGGAAGTAGAAGTTCAGTATCATTATTATTTCCTAAGGACTCATTTAAAACTCATTCTATAAAGGTAAACATGCACAGCCTTTCTTTGCACTTCTGCCCACCTCTAGGTTAGAATCAAATAAGGAAATCTTCAAAAAAGAGAATAATACTTCATAGAATAATTTTTGTGCTATAATTTGTGGAAGAGTTTGCAGAATTTTTCATTTGTTCACTTTCTTGTTTACAAGAACGCCCAGAAAAATATTTGTGCTATTTAGGAGTCCCACCAGCCAGCTGCTTTTGGGGACCAAAATTATTTTTATTTCATTAAGATTTTCTTTTTAAAAAAGTATGTCATAATAAAATTCATGATTTCAGGTTGTGACTATGAGAACTCAGAAGACAATGAAATTACATTCATGCAACAACTCTTGAAAAACTGGAATAAATTAAATGCTAGTGAAATAGGACAGTCTCCCTGCTAAAACTGTATCACAGGCTCTTTAATACATGAGAAGCGCAAATGTCTTAAGTGAAATAAGCATTTAATCCATTGAAGACTGATTTAGTTATTCTAATGAAGACTCAAATTAACATCTATTCTACTTACCAACTGTATGGCTATCATAAGAACGGTTTTAAGAGAAAATGTCCTACCACACAAGTCAAATAAATCTTCCAGGCTAGGTCCAAGTAGTTCTAGCACCATAGCATTATATTTGCCACATGGGCCAAAATAGTAAACCTGAGGTATTCCATCTGTAAAATGAAAATACAAAGTAATTATAAGGGGTTAAATAGTATTAATGAACATACCAATAAAATTCCCCCACGATTTCAAGATGGTCTGAAGTTCAAACATATTTTTCACATAAAAATGGGAAAAAAAAACAAAACAAAACCAAACCTCATAAAAACTACAGGTAAAAGATAC
>NW_008660157.1:15627-25560 GCF_000695815.1 Acanthisitta chloris
ATGTTTTGTGAGCTTTACATATTTGGCTTGTGAAAGATCTAAGAATTTTCATATAAAATAAAAACTAGAACATCTATGTTAGGTTTTGTAACTAAATTGAAACAGAATTTTTAAAAGCTTGAAGAAAGGCTTCATATTATAAGCTCTTTTACACAAAAATCCCAGGCATTTAAATTAAACTTTTCAAAACAAGGCTATAACAAACCTACATTTAGGAATAAAACCATCTTATTACATATAGAAATCATTTTAAAATGCACAAGAATTTTAATGAACCAGTGAGTTTAATGATACATTAAATCTGGACTTCATAGCTTTATATGAACACCTGCCTTAAGAAGCCAGGCAATCCAGGAATCTGAAAATAACAACAGTTAAAGCCTTATGATAAAATTTTACTTAAACCTTTTTGTACATATGCATTGTATGACTATTTAATTAAAAATAAGCATATCACTGCTTCTACTCATCTTATAGATTTTCATATGCACATGACATCTTCCTCATTCAGTAGAATAAATTTTGTTCACTTAAGGAATCCAGTTATTCCAGATTGCTTTTCACTCTTCAGTATGTGTCACATTTACTCCAAATATTCAGTACTCTATAAATGTAATTTTTCTTTCATGAGCCTTTTGTACAGAAATACAAAACCTATTTTCATAATACCCATTAGGTATTTATTAAAAACACTGGACTTCGCCTTCCTTCTCTCCTTTGCAAATTAAAACATCCCTAACTCTGGGTGTTTTTTGAGACAGTTGCATTATTTCTTCATATCTCTAGATCTCCAGAAAAGTCAGAAAGTAACATGGTACTAATAAAGTGTATCTGGGGGTTGTTCTTCACTACAGAGAGAATAGAGCCTCACTTACATAAATCTTTAAGATATATTGGTTAAGTTAGAAAAACAAAAATTTTGATTTTTAGAGAGTTAAAAATTCCTTATTCTGTTGACAGGATATTCCAATACTTATTACCAATTAAGAGGACGTATTTTACTTCCATTTTGATTTACTCTGACTTCAATTACAGAAGAATACAAGTAGGAACTACAATCGAGTCCTCTTGCTGTGAAATTAAAGTCATTTTTTCTTCAGTTTCTTACTCAGTAATTAATTTGATTACTATTTGATCCTTTCTATTAGCTTGATACATCTGCCCCATTCTCAAAAGTCCTTTTTAAAAAGGACTTTGCCAATTGTGTGCAGAACTCAATGCTTGTCACATTAATGTCACTACAAGTTAGAAGCAACTGCCTACTCTTCCACCAAAAAAGAAACTTAGTTGTGGCCAAAAAAATAGTTTCACATACTCCCACTAGAACATCTAATTCGTTTCTAGGTTTAAAGCTCTAAACATAGCACCTTTATTTTCAGATATGTCTCACAGTTGCTTATTCCTAGATATTTATACTTGCTTACAAGTAAAACACTTTCGTTTGAATGGGCTCAATTTACTACAATACTTTATGTGACTACCCTGTCATAAAATTGTAAATCCATTTTAAACCAATATGACTTTCAAACCCATTTTATTTATGGAAAAAAAATCAAGAAAGTCTTGACTTGGAAATTCACTATTTGAGTATCACTTGAATTCTAGTTTCCTTTTCTGGAAAAACATCTTTTTTCCTAAAACGTTGCTGTTGTACACCAGTGGTCTCCAAAATAGAGTCCACACACCTCAAAAGAGCACTGTCTAGACTATACACAGAAGTTCGGGGGGGGTTGGGAGGAAGAGAGAATTTTGTATTCATTCTTTTATTTACAAATAAGAAACTAAGCTTTACTAGTATTAAACTTATAGACTGACACTGGAGCCTTCGTTCGGTCAGGTGGTTGTGTTACAGTACACACAGGAGAAATCCTGGCAAATGAGTGGGAATGAGAAGATGGTGGCAGTAGTGTACTTATTCATTCACTCACTTTTGGCTTACTGCAGTTTATGTGTGCCCAGGTACATGGATTTATGGGTTATATTGTCTAATTTTCACTCAAATGCTTTAGTCCACCATATTTATGTACATGATGTCCAGAAAGTTTTTAAAGCTGACAGATATGACTTCCCCGATAATGCTGAAAGAGCAAAAACATTAGAATAAAGAAAATATCACTAATAGATTAAACTGTATCTGCCAAATATCTTTAAGGTAAATAAAACAAAAGGAGAAGTTATTTCTACTTTGCAACCTTGGCTGTTATCTTTTTCAAGAACTTGATCATCTAAACCTGAGGCAACATGCTGTTGACTCCAATTATCTAAAGCAATATACATAATGACTAGCACAAACACAGATCTGTATCTTAAAGCAAAAATTCCAGCCTCTTGCTGGAACACAAATACTACACTTTAGCTTCAATTACTGCAAGTGTGTGTGCTCATTCAGGGAAAAAAAAATAATTCAATAAAAAAGCAGCAGAGACTGCCAAAGAAATATGTAACCCACAGGTCAATGGCAATACCACTTGTTCTTAACTGTGTGTACCACTGACTGACTTTTGAGCCATATCTTGGCAATATATCTCAATAAAATACAATCTAAATTTGTAAAGCTATTAAGCTAGTAAGTAGCTTTTCAGTGATTTTCTGTTTCTTGTATTATTTCTTTCCTTTTAGAGTTTTCTCTAAGTCAAAAAAACCCACCAATGTAATCAGTGTTCTACCTTATTGCTTAGACTGTCTGCTAAATCAGATCCATGAATGCCAGTAAAATATAGAAAACTGCATTTGCAGAAGAAGGTGTTCTGCATTCAGTTTCCTATACGCCACTGCCTCTTATTTGTAGTTTTAATTTTACTATATGGCAGTTCATTGGATGCAAACAAAATGTTAAAAGCAAACTCAATTAAACCTAAGATTTGCAGTAACAGTTATCTTTCATGGCACATTTATACTGGTACTGTCAAGGATACACTTGAATGAACTGCCACAAACGCACGTATTCCCTACTTAGTCTACAGAATCTGGTCTGAATCCTCTTCAAGGAAGCAATTGTAAAATCCAGAGTAGTGCCATAGATGTGTTCTGACTTGAACCAAAGCAGCATACACAGAAGGACACACATCTATGGAAATGTAGCACTTTTAGGCTACTGAAACCATGAACAACCATGAACTATAAAACTTTAACATGGAATGAGACACTGTATCAGTAGTATGACCTCAGGACTATTAAAATGCCATGCTGGAGCTATGCATCACACTACTTACTACTAAAACAGAATTAGAGATGCATCTTTATTGTAATCCTTATTAAATCAAATATCCATTTATCTAACATCCACTACATTCTGTGAACTGTATCATCAAGCCTCCACAATTACAGCTATCTACTATATGCTGTACAAACCCCACAACCAATCTCTGAAATATGTGTGTGATGCCACAATCCAAAACCAGTATAAGAACTTCTGCATACAGCCATGCTTCTATGGCCAGTAATTACCGTTTCTCAGAAACACTATCATGTAATCCTATTAAGCAGCTGCCATTCTTATGAGATCTCTTGCACTTATTTTAAGGGACAAAAATACTTTAAACATAAACTGAGAAAATTCTGTACATTTCCTTAAGCCAAACACTAGAAAAGGACAAGTATAAAACAAGAAAAACTGCGAGCAACATTTCTTATAGTTTTTATTGGGGCTATACTTAAAAAAGAAATTTCCTATCATCATCACTCATTCACTTAAATGTAAATATTAGCATATTCACATTAGTAATTGAGCAGCTCAGTCTTGCTATTAAAGGAAGCACATCAGCAGCAACAAACTCAAAACTGAGTCAGTTTATTCCCCAGATAACTCACAAAAAAAAGCGAGTCATCAGTACACAGATTAGCTGTGCCTATAGACAGATACCTCTTCAGACAAGAGATGCAATATTTCATTCAGTTTAAGTGCTCTTAACAATAAATTCTTAAATTAAGCATAGAGTATTCTTTTCTAAGATCACCTGCATTGATGCTTATTAGAGATTAAAAACCACTTCAACCAACTGCTTATTGTTTATTACCTTAATTGTACCAGTCAAATTAGAACAAAAGTAATAAAGCAGGACAGCATTACTAGAAGAAAAAAAAATTTAAAAACAGCTTTCAGTTTAAGAGCAAAATCTCAGCTGCCTACCTAGCAGTACAGCTCAAAGCAATGCTCATCTGAAGTTACTAATAAAATTCACTTTGCATTTATATTAGGTCTTTTATGAATACTTAGCATTCAGTTCACACTGGCCATAACCGTTTAAAGTAAAACACCTTTTTTTATAGCACCTGAATACATATCTTACACATGTACCGGTCAATGACTTACTAGGGATTGTTAAGTAAGCTATATAGAGAGGTTATAGAATCACAGAATCATCAAGGTTGGATGAGATATTCAAGATCATCAGGCCAACTGTAAACCTGTCACCGCTGTAACCCCTAAACCATATCTTCCAGCACCAGATCCAGACACCGCTTAAACGCTGCCAAGGATGGTGACTCTACCACCTCCCTGGGCTATTCCAGTGCCTGACCACCCTAACAGTGAGAAACTGTTTTTCTAATATCTAATCTGAATCTCTCCTGTCTCAGCTTATGACTGTTCCCTCTAGTCCTCTCACTGCAAGCATGGCAGAAGAGACCAACCCCCACCTCTCTACAACCCCTCTTCCGGTAGTAGTATAGAGCGATGAGGTCACCCCTGAGCTGTATCTCAGACATCTGTAAGAACAAATAAAATGTTATTCATATATGTAAGCTAAGATTACCCTCAACTGACTGACTTGCTAACTCTCTAGTTCACAGACAGACATTTTGTCATCAACTTCCTTTGTTACTGATCATTAGAAACATAATGCACTTGTTTTAGAAATTAAGTTGTATTTTAAAATCTGAAGCTACAATAAATTATTGCTACTTTAACTAAGCACTGGGAACATTCAATTAATATGTTTGCACATATATTGCATTCAACCATTCTTGTAAAAAATTTTGTTTTCAAACTTGTAGCAAGGTCCTGTAACTTCCATAATTTCTATCCTATAATAACAGCAAGTGCAAGACACTAATCCCAATATTTTCAAAAATATAGAATGAGGTAAGTTACTTTAAACTGTTTCTGTAAGATCCATGAACAAAAATTAACATCTGTCACATTAATCTAGCTACAATTTGCTTCTAGCACTACATTCAAGGAGACTTGCTATTGAGATACTTCTTCATGATACGGCAGAACATCAGTCTAGTAAAATAGTTACAGTCCACCAACTGAGAAAGACATTAAGAGACCATAATACGGAAAATTTCGTCTTGGGAAGAGTTATAGCAGAACACAAATGATGATACACTGCGATGAAATCACGCTGGGCTACATTTTCTTGCAGAGGCTGAAGGGGAAGGCAAGGTGGCTATGACCCAGGGGCTGAAAATCTGAAATCGCATTGTCTTCACCCACTTGTTCACGCACTGGCTCAAGCTGGTCTGAGCAGAAATTAGATGAAGAAACACATTTTTGTTAACACAAATACTTTTGTCTTTACCTAGGGGAAAAAGCATTGAACACTGAAGTACTGAACCTCATTCTTGGCCTTCAGCCCAAACACCTTTCCAACACAAAAAAACAAGGGAAGACTATAAACAGCAATCTGTAACCTACCAGCCAACATTAAACGGTGTATAATGTACTCTGTAACAAAGAAGTGTTCAGTCTCAAGCCTTAAGGCACTCTGTCCCCAGCCCCACCATAAAATCAAATTCAGAGTATTTCAAACTCACTTTGCTACATTCCCAAACCAAAACACAATTATTCATCTGGAGAATCCTGCTATGCTTAGAATGCTAAAATAAATCTTCTATTGAGTTTGACTGCCAAAATGGTGAGCAGACTCCACTGCTCTACAACAACTGACCACCAGACACAAATGCTGAGTACTTCCCTGGGGACAACTTCTCAGGATTACCTACAGACCTGTTATTACACTACCAGTATTTACTAGCCAAAACATACATAAGTGATCTGGCAACATTTAGGTACCTCCCACTAACCCGACTGTAACTTTTTCATTACCACTGTAAATGTACTATAACTCTGTTCTGTCAAAGGCAGGTTCTCATGACTCAAAACTGGTAAGTATATTTCCAGATAGCAATGGAGAGCACATTTACCACATGACTGCTGGTACCAAATCACAAAAAAAACTAATGTACAGAATGCAATACCGAGCACTCATTTCACACTGGCCATAACCACTTAAAGTAAAACACCTTTGTACATAGTACATGAATGCACTTACACATGCACTGGTAAGACTGTAAGAAAAGAGTTTGACTTCCAGATTTTAGAGTGGAAGCGTGTGCTAGATTTCAGCTAAAAGAACAGAAGTACAAAAGTTAAGAAAAATTAAACACAAATTACAATATTGAGCATCTGCCTTCTCTGAAACATGAATACAGCAGTTTCACCAGTAGTTTAATCCACAGCTGGACAGATATTTATCTCTTTCAAAGATGACCTCAGATGAAAAAAATACAATCTAACAATGGATATCCCTGGTTGCTATAGACAGGCACAATAATAAGTTTGTTGTAACAGCAGCATTACAGACAGGAGCTCCACTAAGCCAGGTTAAGCAGCAGAAACTCCCTGCCATTCTTTTGTTCCATTTGTCAGATGAAAGTATAAAAGAGTCCTCATTCACTTGCAAAGACTCCCAGACATTATGATAACAACTCATTTATTAAGACACACTAGAAAAATCAGAAAATAGAAGTTGAATAGTTTTTACCCTCTTCAACATATAACAACACAACTTCTTTAATGCACAGACTCCTTTCTGCAAAAGGGAACTGAACCATATTGTAAACACCTATGTGTCAAAGAATAAAACTATTTTAAGTTTTCACCAATAGGGATTTTTTAATTGAAAAAATCCCACATTAAAAAAGATTTTACTCAAATTTTTTTCTGTAGTCAAACTGAGGCAGCAGTTACTATTTTCCCCCTCTCTCCCTCAGTCCCTCCTAGTGGGAAAGCACACCGATTAAAATACAGTATTTATTAGAGTATAGGGAGTGTATGAGCAACTGTGTGGGGTTTGGTGGCTGGCTGGGATTAAACCACAAGAGGAGAACTAGAAGAAGCACTATTTAGTACAATTACAAGCAAAATCCATACTCCACACAGCTATAAGACTACGAGAAAAATTACAAGTGTGTATGAATAACCAAGAATAGCTAAGGAAAACACTACTTCACTGTGACTAAGGAAGCCTGAAAATGTGAACTTTTAGAATCTCTGAAGCCTGAAGGCTTCAGACAATTTTAAGTGCTATTATGGTGAGTAATTACGGAGCAGAGAAACCTCCTATCTGCTCACAATTACTATACCCCAAATTTCTTCCAGCAATAACAGCTATTTTAATGCCTCCTACGATAGACTCTTCAGAAACTTGCACAATAAAGGTCACTTCCTTCAATCTGCTCTCTCTGACAAAAGTACTACCACTACCCATAAAGCAACACTATCTATATGAACAGGCTTGGCATAAGATATTAAAAATATCTCCTGTTTTGGTTAGGCAGGATTAGCTGTCTGCTGAATTTATGACTTGGTCTATCAACTTTCCAAGATTATGTTTTCCAACTTCATGTGACAAAATTTCTTAAATCTATTTGATAGTAGACATATATTTCACAAAAAAATCAGTAAAGTAAAACCAACTGCAGTAGATAACATGAGAACAAAAACTACATAATACTCCAACTTTATCTCTTCAAGAATCTTTAAAGAGCATTTTAAAAAAAAAACCCAACATTAAAATGAGCCTCAAGTGGGGTGCCTGAGAAAAGCTCAGAAAGGAGCTTTCAGGGTTCTGTGTGTGCTGGAGGAGGCTTTTGCTATTGAATAAAAGCAGGTTATTGCAAAAACAGAGGATCTATAACAAGGTTCTTCATAAATATTGATGATGCTTAGTAAGTAAGCAGCTTTATCTTCATATTTTCATCTCAAAGGTCTCCTCATCCTCATGCAAAGAATCAGAGAGACTGCTCTCCCTTAGAATACTTCAATGAGGCATCAGAGAAAGCGATAAAGGTTGCCGCAAACAACAAATGGTTACAAAAACTGAATAATACCCAAAGTAAAGCAGAACAACTTTGATGACCTTCCTACACTAAACAAAGTTCCCCAGTCTTATTTGGTAAACAAGAAAGTAAACAAAGTTACATTCATTAAGACATTTCTCCCGAGAAATATTCCCATAAGGGTTCCTACCTCTGAGAAGCATTGCCTAATTTCTGTAGTCTGAACTAGAGATTACAGCTTTATCCTTACATCCACTGCACAACTCCTCTGCAATTTTAGATAGTTACATCTTGGTTTTCACAGCTGGGTATTGTCCATAACTTGTGGGTTGTCATGACTCATTATTTAAGCACTTAAGATCCTGCTTTCCACTTACAAGCTATTTCACAAGACTACTCTAGCATACGTTGACAATTCATAACTACTTACAAAAAATACCCCAGATATCATACCCTGATGACTTTCTCCAATTAGCAAGCACATAAGACTCAACACTTTGACCAGATATTGGCAACTTAATCTTCCATCTACAAAAAGGAATATACAATGCTATCTTTGGAAAAAAGTTCTCTCTAAAGACTCCTGGTTGTAAAGCATTCATACTACAAGCATCAAAAAAATTTCAAAAGGACTTGAACATATAGGAAGGCATGTTTCACAATAGAGAGCCTTTAAAGAGCAGCACAAAACTCTGAAGGCTACCTAACCAGAAAAACACTATCCAGCCAATGCAGCAATGAACATGTGTTGCGGCATTTTAAGTAAAAAAGTAAAATAGTACATAAATAGTATTAAAACTCTTAACACTCTCACATTCAAGGCAATGAAATGAAAGTGGCATTGGGCACATTCACTTTGCATTCTCTGATATTTAGAGATGACTTTTCACCTTAAACAGCATCTTATTCTGGTAACAGCATAACTAAAAATCACTGTAACAAAATCACAGAATCATAGAATCAACCTGGTTGGAAGAGAACTCAAAGATCATCGAGTCCAACACTACTATCATCACTAGACCATGGCACTAAGTGTCACATCCAGTCTCATCTTGAAAACCTCCAGGGATGGTAAATCCACCACCTCCCCAGGCAGCCCACTCCAATGCAGGATTATACTTTCCATGAAGAATTTATTCCTAACCCTCCACTGGCAGAGCTTCAGTCTGTGCCCTCTTGTCCTACTGCTAGATGCCTGCAAGAAGAAACCAACACCCACCTGACTACAACCTCATTTCAGAGAGTTGTAGAGGGTGATACAGTCTCCCCTGAGCCTCCTCTTCTCCAGGCTAAACAATCCCAGCTCCCTCACCCTCTCCTCAGAGCACTTGTGCTCAAGTCCCTTCACCAGCCTTGCTGCTCTTCTCTGGACCTGCTCCAGCACCTCAATATCCTTCCTGAACTGAGGGGCCCAGAAGTGAACACAGCATTCAAGGTGTGGCCTCACCAGCACTGAATACAGGGGCAGAATCCCCTCCCTGGTCCTGCTGACCACGCTGTTCCTGATCCAGGCCAGGATGCCATTGGCCTTCTTGGCCACCTGAGCACACTGCTGGCTCATGTTCAGCTTTCTATCTCTCCAAACTCCCAGGTCCCTTTCTGCCTGGCTGCCCTCCAGTCACTCTGCCCCCAGCCTGTAGCGCTGCATGGAATTGTTATGGACCTGCACTTGGCCTTGTTAAACCTCATCCCATTGGAATCAGCCCATCTCTCCAGACTATCCAGGTCCCTCTGAAGAGCAGACCAACACTCCCCCCCAACTCTGTGCCAGCTGCAAACTTGCACTCAATCCCCTCATCCAAATCATCAATAAAGATATTAAAGAAAACTGGGCCCAGCACTGATCCCTGGGGAACACCACTAGTG